>NW_028278558.1:300000-406262 GCF_059751315.1 Micrasema longulum | reverse complement strand
GTGGGATTCGAACCACGGACCTTTGGTCCGTGAGTCCAAGACACTAGCCACAGGACCACAACCCGATTCAAATTCAAATTTTGCTACTGAATTAATTATTTCACCTACTTGGTCATTTTAATGGTCACATTTTGAGGACCGCTGCTGCCTCCAGACACTCTACACGGGATCTGGACACAATGTCTGCCTATGTTAGTTCTACGTAAGACAAACAGACCCAGACGGTAGGCTCGTAGTTTGCCGAGACAAATAAGTTCGGCTTGTGTGCACTGAACTCGCCAACAGAGAAAGGAGCTTATTCCTGTGAAATATTTGTGGACTTGTAAGAAATATTATGTCTGTTTATTCATACAAAGTAGAAGAAGCTAGCTGTCTACCTTCGAACAAACAGAGCACAGGTGTTCTATGTTATCGACCTGTAATAATTGTACACGTTTTTTCGCCATCACATAATAATAATAATTTTCAACAATGTTTGATTATGTCCAAATGCTTGCAGACTGGCTGGATTTCCTGGCTGGTAAAGTGGCCACTTAAACCAGCCAATGACAGGTCATAAGCCCTGTAAATGCCTGAACTTCCATATTCCCTTCTTAGAAAATTTTTCCCTCTCTGTTGAAATAAATTGAAATAATAATTTTCATTTGTTATTTTTAGTTATTTTCCTGCAATCCCCCAGAGTAGGTAAATTCAAAAAGTTTAACGAAAACATGTAGTTAATTTGTTCTATATGAATATGCAGTTTGAAATTAATGTATCTTAAAAAATTTCGTTGGACTCTTTCAACATTATTTATATGAAATTTGTAAAAAGAGGACCATATAGTAGAGTTGTACTCTAATTGGCTTCTAAGCAAGGATAAATACAAGAGTTTAATGCCTGTATACTGTCGTTAATTTCCTTTTTGAATTTATTAATACCTCAACAATGTTATGTATGTCCAAATGCTTGCAGACTGGCTGGATTTCCTCCCTAGGAAATTATTCATATTAAAATTTATTGCAACAGAGAGCGAAAACATTTTTGAGAAGGGAATGTGGGAGTCTAGGCATTTACAGGGCTTCTGACCTGTCATTGGCTGGTTTGAGTGGCCACTTAACACGATGTGTAACAATCACCATTCTGCCTATGTTTGAACATCAACATTTCCTCGACTTCCGTCTGTTGACTTTTGTGTGGTAAGAGAGTTTTTTAAGATTAAAGGATCTACAGGATCTACAATGCGAATGTTGATGGATGCAGAAAACGAGGAAGACCGAGAAAGACATGGCACGATCAAGTCCATCAAATACTTGAAGATGGACATGTCAAAAGTAGGAATAATCGGCGTGCGTGCATGAGAAGATGTATGAATGTAGAGGAAGTGAGGTCTGTATGCTAACATATAGAGATTTGGCGTTCTGTTCTCTTTGCCTACCCTTACGGGGAAACGGCGCGATGGTTTGTTTGTAAAACAAAGAAATTAAAAATAGAACAATTGAGGTTGTAACTTGCCAAAAAAGAGCTAGGCTTCTGTGTTTGGCAAGTGTTAAAAATAATATATTTTAAAAAAAACAGAACCAGTAATGTATAACAAAATAAAAATTCAAAGTAGGTACTAAGTAAATAACTAAATGAAAATTGAAAAGATATAACACTTTTGAAAATAAAAAAAACTAAATTAATTTATATTCACAGGGATGTATTATAAACATTTACATAATATGCGTATATACTGATTATGTGGATGTAATAATTTTTATTTATTTTTATATACGCCCAATGGGCATTTTTAAGGACACAATGATATTTTAATAATACAAAAACATTTAAAATGTATTTGTATTTTATATAAGATTAAATAAACAAGTCAAATAAATATTTGTAGTATTGTTTAATAATTAAAATGCTTCCACTTTCTATTTTGTTGTATCCAAACTCAACACATTGACTTGGCCTCGTTGAATTAGGGATACGTTTTTTTAAAATATGTTTCTTCATATGAATTTTTTTTTTTAAATGTATACATTGTATAGTAATTTCAATAACTCCCAAGGAGATCAAGCCAGTTGTCCACAAAAAAATATATAGGCTCAGAATATTGTTATTGTAACTCTTCATAAAATTATTTAGCCGATTAGGTACCTGATTTTCTAATAAAATGGACACAGTACAAACGCATTCTCACGCCAAGATTAATGACACTAGCTTATCGAATGTTCCGTGAGATGATAGATGCATTGTTCCAAGTCCAATTGCTAGAACAGAAAATACTTTTTTCGTCTTCCAATTCCCACATCTTATCACCCGCTTCTTCCGTCATTCAATCACTGTCACAAACTGTGATAACGCTTTCCTATTGGAATGGAATTATAAGCACAATCCCCACTTTTTCTCTCTTTTCCTTTGACTAAAAAAAACACGTTTTTATCAATAACATTTTGTGTGCGACCAGTTTTTTGTAGACTAATAGTTACTGGGTTTTTAATCCGCTCTTTTCAAGACCAATTGATGTTTCAACAGAGATGAAAAAAAACAGTAGAACTGGACGTAGTTATTCAAAAAGCAGATAGCCATAGAAAAGTGAAACTGAGATAATAGCATTTTAACAATATTTTGAGTTTGTTCAAATTTTTGTAGACAAGAACTGGATTCAACTCCCTGGGGAGCTGTTTATATATGCGCAATACAAGAAAGCGCATAAACAGCTCCCTAGGGAGTTGAATCCAGTTCTTGTCTTGTCAAAAATTTGGACAAACTTAAAATATTGTTGATAAATTACCTGGTCCATGAAGAAATATAGAAGTTGAAAAAATAATATTTTCAGGCGTTGCCTAGTATGTAGGTGAAATAATTCAATTGGATGAATCTCACCCGCATAAATAAAGGTTTCAGCTCTTTAACTTCACAAACATCAACAGATGAAAGAATTGAAGGAATATAGATGTTCAAATATAGGAATATGAATGTTACACAGTGTGTAAAGTGGCCACTTAAACCAGCCATTGACAGGTCATAAGCCCTGTAGATGCCTAGACTTCTACATTACCTTCTCTTAAATGTTCTTGATCTCTGTTGTAATAT
The DNA here is from genome assembly GCF_059751315.1 of Micrasema longulum. Taxonomy (NCBI): domain Eukaryota; kingdom Metazoa; phylum Arthropoda; class Insecta; order Trichoptera; family Brachycentridae; genus Micrasema; species Micrasema longulum. Next base: position 403,199 of record NW_028278558.1, on the reverse strand, counting down.
GTTAATAATAGCACTTTTGTGAAAATAGTTGATCATCTAATGCACACAGCAGTCGGAATGTTTATAACTTTGACAAATGATAGATAATGCATGCATTATTTTTTTTCAATTCAAGAAAGAATTTAAATGTATTTGACCAGCTTTTTAAAGTCTGGTTGACCACACAACCTAAGAGGTGCATTTTGCAAAAAACAGCTAGCCCTAGTAAAACTCTGACGTGTGTTGTGTCATTAAGTATTGAACGTATTATTATTTTTTATAAATATTTTTTTATTTTTTTATTAATAAATTTCATAAAAGGTACATGTTTTTAAAAAATTCTATACATATCTACTTTTACACATCTAGTAAATGTTATCACTGTAACTCTCCAAAAAAGAGACTAACTCTTGTGCTCGGAGAGTGACTTACACTTTTGTAGTTGTTTATTTATAAGAGTTTATATAATTAATATTATTTTTAATAGTTTTTAGTTCATTGGGAAGATTATTATATTTTTACACCTTTAAAGACAAAGCTATTTTGACCACGACTTGTGTGGAATTTTAATATTATGTTGGTATCTGAGTGACTTATTCATCTCAAATTCTTTTGTTTTTTCTTTTATATATATTTGTGTAATAGAATTTATTTTATAAAGAGTGTCTACTGTATGAACCTTAAATATTTTAAATAGACTTTCCGTATTGAATGTTGAGGGTTTCTTTGTATTTATTTTGTATTTAAATTAGGGTACTTTTTTTTCCATACACATATTATTTACGTAGGAATATAATTTTAAAAATACACTTGAGAAAAATACATCTTAAAATTAAGCTATAACATGAATTGGAAAAAATTCCCCCAAAGACTACAGCGTCTGAGTAAAGGATCACATAATTGAAAATATATATTATTATTTTATTGATTGAATTTTTGGAGATCCTCATTACTTTTTGCTCTGTTTTAACAATGTTTTTTTTTACTATAATATGTACTTACATTTTATTTTATATATATCTTTTAATAATGGTTATGCCGGTTGGTAGAGCAATCTTGCTACTTAATCGCATCGCCTCGGATGTCGACATATTTCACGACAGTGGGCCTTCCCTTAGGAAAGCACTTTCTAACTTTTAATTTTTCTTTTTACATTTTGTTATATTATTTTAATATCATAACTATCTACTGTAATTTGTGATCTATTATTGTATTAAGAATGAATTGGGTCTTTTTTCTGTAATGTTCTAAATATCTGAATAATAAATGAAATGAAATACGTATTTTGTTTTTACTATGAATTTTAATGGGTTTCTAAATATGTTTTTTACTGTTTCTTTTTCTACATTTTTAAGTATGTTTTTTAGTATGTATTCTACTATGTTTTTGACTATATTGTCACTATATCTACTATCATTTTTTAGTATGTATTTGTTTATTTATAAATATTTATTTATTTATTATATTATGAATGAACTTATCAAGACTTTTTAGGCTGTGCCCGAGTCAAGCCATAATAAATTACAATAAAAATACAAAGTAAAATTATTTAGATGAAATTATAATGACTGTGATGCAGTAGAATAACAATATAGAAAAACAAGGTATAAGTAATAAATAATAAAATTCCAAAGAATACAACGTAAAAAAGATAATCAGATTTAAATATTAAAATATGAATTATACAAATTTAGATTCATACATAATCAAATATAAAAAATAATAGTATCATTGAAATCAATAAAAAAAGAATATAAATTTATATATATAAACATAATTGAAATGATAATTAGATATGGTTTCTAGAAACTCACTCTATATAATATAGTAAGAAATAGAAGTTATAAATAATATGTCATTTGGCATATTATTTATTACTTTTTGGCTCTTATTTAAGAGTGAGTACCAAATTAAATAATACAAAAATGCGTAATGAAAAAAACAAAAATATCTAGATATCTAACTATGTTCAATTACAGTTTGCCTACAAAGATACTTTGAATTTTCATGAAAATATACACATAACTAAAATTTTGGTATTAATTCATACCGTCTCGATATGTACCGGCGAAGATAGCCTTCATAATCGCGGCTCTGGTGTAAATTGGCAAGATTTTGAGCGTTTCCCGTAATACATTTAAAATGAATGTATTATAATATGCAGCCAGATAAATGTCGGTAATGTGTCGAGGGGTGTCTGGGAATATTTTTATCCCGACGACTACTGTCAAAACTTTGACATATATTCATCGGCAATTTCCTGCGCGCGCACGTGTTGTCAAAACCGAGAAATTTATCTTAAATTCGTCTTAAAAAACTACATCGGGACTTTTCAACCCTCTTCGCTGATGTACGTTATTATATTTAAACAAAGTGACTAATTTACCAAGTCAAACTTGGTCAAGATAACCAGATAGCGGAGTTACCAAGAAGAATAGGGCTAAGTTGGGCTGCTTTTGGCAAACTTAAATATATTTTTGAAAATAAACAAGTCCCCATATGCTTGAAAAGACAAGTATATGAATCGTGCATATTGCCGGTGACAACATACGGACTAGAAACCATGTCTGTAACACAAAAAAGTAGCCAGAAATTAAAATGCACGCAACGATCCATGGAAAGACAGATGCTCGGTGTATGTCTAAGAGACAAAATAAGAAATGAAGAAATCAGGCGCCGAACCAGAGTCGTGGATATCATGGACTGTGCAGCGAAATTGGAATGGCAGGGGGCAGAGCACTTGGCGAGACAAAATGATGGCAGGTGGACACCCAGAATAATAAAGTGGAGACCAGGAGCAAACAAAAGAAGTGTTGGAAGGCCACAGAAAAGATGGGTCGACGACATGCCTCTATTGCCGGTAAAAGGTGGATGATGAAAGCGGGTGATAGGAAGGAATGGAGACGTTTGGATGAGGTCTTTATCCAGCAGTGGAGAGAATACGGCTGCAGAAGAAAAAGAACTAATTTATGAGGGTTGTCTGAAATGTTTCCGACCTAACAATAAAACAAGTCATATTTATTCAAATTTGTTTTTATATTTTTCTACATAGTCCCCTTTCACATCTGTACACTTTTTCTAGCGATGCTCCTTTCTCTTCAACCCAACCGAATAGTAGTAAGCGTCTTTCCCTGTAAAATAGTCGTTAACGAAGGTGATGGCATCCTCATTAGATGAAAATCTCTGTTCTCCGAGCGCAACTTTTTGCTTAGGGAACAAAAAAAAGTGTCTTGGGGCTCGATCTGGTGAGTAAGGAGAGTGGTCAAGCAGTTCAAACCGTAATTCCTGGATTTTTGCCATGGCATCCGCTGAGGTGTGAGAAGGTGCATTGTGTTGGTGAAACATTTTTTTTCTTTTTCAAATGTGGGCGTTTTTCCGTGATTTCTGTCTTCAACTTATCAATTAATAATGCATAGTATGCTCCCGTAATATTTTTTCCTTTTTTTTGGTAATCGATGAAGATAACTCTATGACTATCCCAGAAAACCGTCGCCATCACTTTTCCAGCCGATGGAACAGCTTTTTGCCTTTTTTGTTTCTGGAGTAGCATGGTGAATCCAAATTTCATCTGCCGTAACGAATCGGCGCCAAAAGTCTGATTTATTGCGCCTTAACTGCGTCAACAGAGAGGTGGAAATGTTCATTCAAACACGTTCTTGGTCCGCAGTGAGCAAACGCGGCACCCAACGCGCGGTCAGCTTTCTTATGCCTAAATCTTGTTTCAATATGGAACAAATACGTTCATTGGTCATTTTCATAGACTCTGCTATATTTCTAACCTTGATCCGACGGTTGTCCAGCACCATTTAATGAACTTTGGCAATGTTGTTTTCAGCGGTTGCAGATTTTGATCTTCCCAAACTTTTATTGTTATCCAAGCTAGTACGTCCACGTATAAATTCAGCTGCCCAAAATTTTACTGTTGTAAACGATGGAGTCCCCGTACACAGTGTACAACTCGTCTTCCAATTCCGTAGGCGTATTGCCTTTCAAAAATAAATATTTAATAACTCCTCGATATTCGATTTTTCCATTTTTACAAAAACACTCATAGAAACTTACTCCAACGACTGTCAAAAAATAACTGCGCGGCCAAAACGGACAATCGGTACCTTTCAATGCGTGCGCAAACTCATTCGCCAATTTTCGTTGACAAGTGCTGCCATCTTCATGTTGAGTTCGGAAACATTTCAGACAACCCTCGTACTTGATTAAATGTACAATTTACCGCAACTGCTTGCCGCACTGTACATATATAATTAGTATTTACAAAAGTATGAATGAGGTATCATTTATCATTTGTCAAGTTAAAAAACATTCCAGCTGTTGTGCCTCTTATAACGAGCGAGCTATAACGAACGATTGAAGAGGTGGCAGTGCTCTGTTGCCCTAATCTAGAGAGAAAATACGGTAATACGCTTGTATGAAAAAAGTCGGTCCGCGATTCCTTTAAGGAAAATTCTCTCACCAACATTTTTATATTAAATTGACGATTTGGACCGGCGAATGATATCTCTTTGAAAATTTTGAATACATACAAAAGAAAAATGACTACAGAGGTATCTAAATAAAAAATTGACAGCTGTCTGATTCAAAGAGAGAACACGGTCACGTGTTCCAGGTTCTAGAATGGCGATTGGTTATTCTTCAAAATCATTGCTCTTGCCACAATTCTAGTGGCATATTGGAGAAAATACGGGACTATGTCTGTACACAATAAATTATGACTCTTTATTTCTGGCTGCGATACGATCCCATTTACCATTTAATGATGCTCACACTTACACACACCTGAACACTTACTCCCACACAAATAAACATAAACACAAATCTACACTTACTCTCATACAAATACACATCAACACACCCTTTCGTTGTAACACAATTTAATAATATGTATAATTCTTATTTAGAAACTTCGCTGGTCTGTTTTTTAACTGTATGTTTTAAAAATGTTATTATGTCATCTACGACTGTTAGTTTCTTTAAAATAAATAAATAAGTAAATAAAGTAGAGTAAGACCGCCTTTCCTTTTAGCGTTAGACAGATCATCTTACCTTCGTGCAACAAAAAATGATCTAAAACAGCGGACGCAGTAACCCAGTGACAACTTCTACTGTCACAAAGTGGTGCGCACTAACCACATATTATTTATTAAAAATAAATCAAAAATCAAAAATTATTTCATTCGTCGCCAGAGTGTTAAAAAAATATTTAGTACCTACGCGGGTTCATTCTTTGGTAATGCATTATACCACCCTAAAAAACAAACTCCGTATCTATTCAGTGTCATCACCTATGGTTGTTTTTTTTGTCTATGACAAACTAACTCGTCCCGCGCTGAAAGCTGTTTTTAAATATGGAACGAGCTTCTGATTTTCGTTTTAGGAATGTTGTTCCCGCGTTTTGTTATGACGTTGATTTGAACGTGGAACATTTTTGTGTTAATAATAGCACGTATTTAAAAATCGTAAACATTTTAGGAGGCTAGTGATGTTTGCTTTGAACCGTTTCGTTAAGATATGTTTTTCTTAATGGATAAAAAAATATCGGGTTTTTTTCCAAATGAAGAAAACAAATCAGTCAATAATGTATTCTCCGTAATCTTTATAAATATAATTCTTCTGTACGGGTGATGTCACTGAACTCCTCCTAAACGGCTTAATTGATTTACGTGCGGTTTTCAGTGAAATATAGATCTTTGCGCTGCACGTGTTCGTAGATATTAAGATCTTCAATCTGATATGTAAAAAAGAAGTTACTGAGCATAAATATTATATTCATCAATCTACCAAGGTTGCATTCGAGGAGAATGCATATTATACAAAATGGAAGGATGTTGTTTTTTTTTTGCTACTACTACTACCATCACGCCATTTCTCCATAGGGGTAGGCAGAGAGAATGAACCGCCACACACGTCTATCCTGGCATACAATCCTAGCCTCTTCCACATTCATACATCTTGTCATACATGCCCTTCGGTTCTGTCTGCTTTTGACATGACTAGACTTAAGATTTCGGTTTATCTGATCATGCCACGTCTTCCTTGGTCGTCCTCGTCTAACGTTGCTGTTCATTTTTGCCATATATACTTGTTTTACCATTCTCTCGTCGTCCATTCGTTCTACGTGACCAAACCATCTCAGAGACGCTTTCTTAATCTTATCAATTATACTTGTCTCAGATTTACACTCTCGCCTGATTTCATCATTCGTAACCCTGTCATACATTGATTTCCCACACATTCGTCTAAGAGATCGCATTTCAACCGCGTTCACTCGGCTTTCATCCTTCCTCTGCCAGTTCCATGTTTCACTTCCATACATAAGTGTTGGGACTAAAACTCCGTTGTGCACTGCCAGTTTAGCTACGATTGACATATTTTTGTATAAAAAAAGTTTGTTGTTGTATGTTTACAGACAGCATTCGTTTTTTGTGGATTTCAATCAAAACCTTTCCTTAAATTCCTTATAATTTTTACCCATATATTTATTTTTACTGCATTTTTGGTAATACTAAAATAATATCAACTGACATTTAGTACATTAAAAAAAATCGTATTCCTACATAAGTGCACCCCTGTTGGTGAGAAAAGCGAAGTTCACATATGGAAAAGTTGATGTTTGTGAAGTTAAAGAGCTGAAACCTTTATATATGTAGGTGAGATTCATCCACTTGAATTATTTCACCTACATACTTGGCAACGCCTGAAAATTTATATTTTTATAAAAAAAAAATTTCGTTTTTTTTTCAATTTGTTTTTTCAATTTTTTTTCAAGTTTTTCAACAAATAAAATAATTGAAGGGATATAGATGTTCAAATATGGGCAGAATGGTGAATGTTACAGTGTGTAAAGTGGCCACTTAAACCAGCCAATGACCACTTAGCGATTTTTCTGTGTTTACCGGTTTCGTTAGTTTCGTCATATATTAAAAAAAAAACAAAAGGCTGGTAGGTGTAAACAAAAAATAATCTGGGACAACAATCATTTTGGAACAATTTCATAGTAATACATTCAAGTTTCCTCTCAAACATAACCATAATACACGCTTCACGTCTAATGATGGCTTGGTAGTACCAAAAGTATGTAATAAATATGGAAATAGAACTCTCAAATATTTAGTACCTAGAATTTTTAATTTATTACCAAAAGAATTTAAATTTAACGCACATTGTAACAAGAGCAAAATAAGAGAGTGGCTACTCGATCAAGAGTTTATATATGAATAGTAGCTAAGGTGTAAATATTTTATTTTTTCATATATTTTCTTGTATTTAAAAAATAAATTTATAAATTATTATTTGTACAAACATGTTTATTCTGATCTCTCCGGCTGTTAATTTTTATATGTTATTCATTGTTTTTATAAATGTAAATAATATTATTATGTCAGTATAAATAAAATCTTCACCAACAAGCTACAAAAAGTGGCTTGGTGGGATTTTAGTTTTAGTAAAAATATAACAAGTGAAATTTTTTTAAATTGTAAAAATGTATAATTATGCTATTAAATCAAATAAAAAAAAAAATCCTGTTTTGTTTGCTCATTCTAAAAGTAAGCAGCTAAGGATTATGGCCTGTCTTTTTCGCATAAAGGACTCTTATTACAGTTATATAGATTAGCCTGTGGTTGAAAATCTCGGCTTTTAATATTAAGCATTCTTCTCCTGAACCACAGAGCCCATTCCAAGCGATATGCGCGAGCAGTTTCCCGATTGGAATATAACACGGCTTCTCAATCTTAGCGATAAAAACAATTGATTTATTTATTCACATAAAGATGCATACTACAAAATAAACGAACAAACAAACCATCACGCCGTTTCTCCGTGGGGGTAGGCAGAGAGGAAAGAACGCCATATCACTCTATCTTTGCATACATACCTCGCTTCCTCTACATTCATACATCTTTACATGCACGCACGCCGATTATTCCTACTCTTGACGTCTCCATCTTCAAGTATTCGATGGACTTGATCGTGCCATGTCTTTCTCGGTCTTCCTCGTTTTCTGCATCCATCGACATTCGCATCGTAGATCCTTTTAGCCGTTCTTTCGCTGTGCATTCGCTCCACATGTCCAAACCAACGCAGCAACCCTTCCTTGATTCTGTCGATAATGCATGTCTCAGCCTTGCACAGTTCACGGATCTCGACATCTGTGCACCTATTATACATCGTTTTACCACATATTCGCCTGAAGGATCGCATTTCGACAACATGTAACCTACTTTCATCATCATTTTTCTAATTCCATACTATGCTCCCATACATAAGAGTTGGCACTAGAACTTCATTGTGAACTGCTAGTTTAGCCTCCTGCCATAAACATTATATATATTACAGAAATGCATATAACTTAAAAAATAATAACGTGTCCTTAACTCTATGAGGCCAAGAGCCATGTGCTGAGTTGGGATACAACATAATGATTTTTTACCCTTGTAATTAAATGAAATAATAATAAAATTAAATAAATAAATTATTAAATAATAAAGTAGATTCTTTTAACCTACTCTCCAAAATTAATCTCAATGTCCCCTTTCGCGTGACAAGAAATAAGTATTTGTTCCATCTCCCAGTCTGTAGCACTAACTATGCACAACTCTCTTTCCTCTATCGTTTTTGCTCTAACTCAAATGCTTTTTTTCATCGATATATATATTTTAAATGCCCATTAATTTATTAAAAAATAAATTAAGACTCCTTATTTCTGGTTGCGATACGATCCCACTTACTATTTAATGATGCTCACACTTACACACATCTGAACACTTACTCCTACGCTAATACACATAAACACACATCTACACTTACTCTCTTACAAATACACCCTTTTGTTGTAACACAATTTAATAATATGTATGATTCTTATTTAGAAACTTTGCTGGTCTGTCTTTAAACTGTATTTTTTTTATGTTACTATATCATTGTTGACTGTTTGTTTCTTTAAAATGAATAAATAAATAATGGAAAGTGGAAGCATGCATACAATGTTTTGAGTTTGTCCGAATTTTTTTTGACAAGAACTAGATTAAACCCCCTAGGGAGCTGTTTATTTATTTTATTTTATTTTATTTGGGAAATCAACAGTTCGACATACATATTTTTAGTAAACAAACAGATATAGTGTTTAAACTCAGAACTAATAACAGATTTCCACATAGTATCCAAGTTAGTAAAGAAAATATATTACATATCAAATAAATACATACAATTTACACTTATAAAAATGTTATTTTCATGTACTCAATAATCAAAGATTTTTTAATATTTATTTTAAGAACATTAAGTTACTGCAAATTGGGCGGGATAAGGACAAGAATTCTTGAAGAGAGGATAAGGAGGGGAAGGGAGATGTACATATTTATTATTATAATGTCTACTAAGTTACATAATACATTTTTAGTTTAAATTTTAAATCTGACAGAGTGATGTTTGTATAATCTATATTTTTAAATTTTGTATTGTACATTGAAAAAGTCCTACGAAAAAAAGCATTTTTAACATACGATGTTTTACTTATTGGTACATGAAACAGGTGGTACCGTCTACAAATCCTGGCTGGCACATGTATTGTTATTAAACCAAGCAGCTCTGTACAGTCAACCATTCCTGTCATAATTTTGTTGGTACGCACACACTCTGCGGTATTGTAGAGAAATGATTCCATGGAAGGTGGAGGCAGTGAGAGTAGATACATAAGAAATACAACAGATAAATTATATTTGCATAATACAACAGATTGAGTTATTTTTTTATTTTTTTAATTGTTTTTTTTTTGTCAAAATAAGTATTAAATTACGAATGGTTTGTGCATACTAGTACATAATTAATAATAACGTTTCTACCTCTCTAATAGAGTGAAAATTCGTGCTTAGAGAGGGAGATGTTTTACTTTATTTTAATTTTATTTTTAAATATAGTTTACATACAGGTGACTGGAATTGAACCTGCCATAGCAAATTTGCATAAAAAGGAGGCCATTTGCTTACTATTATACGACACGACACTGATTGCCAAAGATGGAACCAAGCTAGCTGAAGCCTTCAAACGGATAAAGTTGAAGAGTGAGTCTCTGGGTCTGTAAATAAATAATAATAAGACAAAGCTAATGATTGTAGACAGAGCTGGCAGTCTCCTAAGACAAGACAGATGCAAGACCTTGAGCTGATAGATGACTTTGTGTACCTCGGCTCGCTTATCTCCAACAGCGGCAGTTGCAGACCTGAGACTGGTCGCAGGATTCAAATGGCCAAAGAAGCAATGAACCGTTTGGAGAAGATTTGGCGAGATCGGGGTATATCAATAAACACAAAAAAGCGGTTGATGGAAGCCCTGCTATTCTCCGTTTTCCTATATGGGGCTGAAACGTGGACAATGCATGCACACGAGGAAGAGGATCGAAAGCTGCTGCGTGTGCCTCGGACAGCCAGAAGGACGAATGCAGCGACACTGGAAGAGCTCCATATTACAACTCGTCTATCAGTGGTGTGTTTGAGAAGGATAGGTGTCTTCTTGGACATATTGCTAGACGTGAGCTAGACAATCTAGAAAAAGAAAACAATGTCTGGCCGAGTTGAAGGTACGAGAAGCCTGGGTAGAATTCCATATATATGGACTGACCAAATAAATGTGGCTACGAGGCTAAAATTTGATGAGTCAGTTCGTCGGGCTGAGGACAGACTGGAATGGAACAGACTAATCAGAAGTGTTCACGGTGATCACGATCCTCAGCATTGAGGGACCAACTTGGAAGAAGACCTTACTTTCCTTACCTGAGGTTTTATAGTTTGAGAGATGTGTTAATTTTTTACTTCATTGAGATTTTTCCAAAATTTGAACTTCAAGCACTCGGAACTTTTTTTTTTTTCAATATTTTAGTATGTTTTTTTATTATTTGTTGGCAGTCATAAACATTTGTGATCGAAATACGTCGGAACTAGTTTAAAAAAATAAGATATTACGCATGTAGAATGTAGAGGAAGCGAGGTCTGTATGCAGGGACAGAATGATACGGCGTTCTATCTATATCTATCCATATGTTTCTATGTATAAATGAGTAAAATACAGATATACATTTTTTAATTCGTCCACAGTTTGAGAATAGCTGTAGAACAGCGCTACGGGGTGGCTTTTGTATGAAAGTGTGCTATATTAAAAAAAAATGAGAAAAATGTTCTTTCAAAGCTCTCCATTCACTTTTGTGCCTTTATGTTTTATACAAGTTATTAAAACGTACATTTCTCTATGGGGGAGGCGTGTAAACACGTACATGCACTAATACATGCGCACACACACACACACACACACTGTTACGTCGCCGAGAAAATGTCGTCATGGATTTAAGGGTAAAATATTTTTTCGCATATTACAATTTATATTTTTGTAAATCGCACTGAAGAAATATCACTTTATCATTAATAAGGGTCTATGAAATAATGATGAGTAAATTTTTTTTTTGTACTTAATGGTAGCATAAAAAATGTTTTTAAATTTATAATTTATCCATTTATTTTGTTCACTAACGCCCAAAAGGCATTTACAAAAAATAAAATACACGCTAACATACTAAATAATACAGAATATACAGAAAAAATATGTGAAATTTGTTTGAAAGGATATAAAAAGTTTTACAAAGTAAAAAAAATAATAATAAAAATAAAGGTATGCAAGAAAAAACAGTGAGCATATAAACAAAAAATGCAAATATATAAGCTTATGAAATAAATTTTGTAAAGCAAACACAGTAAATAAATTGTTACGGTAAGCAAGAATGACATTTTTAAGTTAAATTAATAAACAAGCAAGCATATATTATCGCGAAAAAGGAAGAAATAAAAATATGTATATATAAAATGCGTATTTGCCAATACTGCAATGCAATTCGATATAATAGTAAAAAATAAAAAAACAAGTATAAGGTAATAAAAATAAACTTAAAAATAAAAATATATATTTTTAAATTTATTGAATTGAATTGTCAATAATAATTTGACGAGCAGCTACAAATAAACTTGATATTGTGGACTTATAAGATAATAAAGAATTGGACAGAATGTCTGCAGCCGTTCCATAAGTGTTACCTAACCTATGCAGTCTCGGTAACAATGAATTGTTTTGTTGATTGGAAGAAGTACTGGAGCAATGAAACAATAAAGTATTCCTATTGTTGACAGCAGGTACTCTAAAATTAATCAATTCAAGTATTTTTGGTACGTCAAAAAGAGAGTTTACAATTTTATACAGTACAATGAGATCATTAATAGTTCTTTTTTCAGAAAGTGTTGTTAGGTTAAGCAGTGTTAATAAATAGTCATAATATACATTTTGTATTGGAATGTTTAATTTGTAGTTTACATATCGTAGAAATTTATGTTGAACGTTTTCTACATTATAAACATGAACATTATAGCAGGGTGACCATATTGATGAATTAAAATCTAAATTACTTCTTACAAGAGAACAGTATAATATTTTCAAGGATCGGATGGACTTGAAATTTTTTGTGTTTCTCAAAATAAAGCCCAACATTTTTAATGCCTTGCTTGAAATTTCATTGACATGATATACAAAAGACAATTTTTGATCCAAAAATACCCCGTGATAACGGTCAAATAAAATAATTAATCAAATAATTCCCCTGATAACGGTCCATTGCATTGGCCACGCCCCTAATTCGTCACAATTCGGGTAAATTTTGAACATTGTTTGTAACCATGTTTAAATTTAAATAGAACTTCGTCACGAATCTTGACGTCTGTATTCCTAATCCACTCGGACACTATTGTTGCGAAACTGCATTAAACTTAGACTTAATGCCATGTCAGCCCTAAAAGGTTTGCCTCGAGACGCATTAATTAAAGGGTGCATTTGGCTTTGGAATGAAGAGAATAGCCCAGATCTACTTGACACGCGAATAAAGGGGTTGTCTATTGTTCGCTAATACCCCAATTCATAGCTGTCGTGCACTAAACTATGATTGATGCGTGTGATGACGTAGGAGCGCGCTGTTTATGGATTTATAATTATGCAAGCGATTTTAATACTGGTATTATGGCAAAAGGCACGAACTATGACCATCAAAAAATAAATTGCCGATGCAGGGCCCCGATTACAATGATAATTAAACGTATGCAGAAAGCAGCCAGTCTACAATTTAGAAACAATGAGATATTGGGGGTTATCAGGTGATAAAAGGTCAATTCTATGCTTTGTTAAAAACAGCCAGGTCGCAAAAAACACCTTAATTAATAATCACCTTCTGAAAATAGTGTCTGGCACAGAAACGGCATTTCTCGATTTGCAAACAACACCCACAGCGCTAGAAAAATCTTACGTCATAGATGCTGATGGGAAGATTAATGCCTTCAGAAATCTAGTTTTTATTATTATTTTTGATAACTTATATAGCGCTATTTTCGTAATATAATACCTCAAAGGCGCTCAACAAAGTGATTATATACATCAATAAATTTAATTGAAGCTTTTAAATTTGTAATTTAATTAAAATATTTTATTTTGTTGTCACATGCTACGGATTTATACAAATGATTTAGAGAACAAGTGGGTTTTAAGTTTTTTCCGAAATATCACTTCACTTTCACAGCCTCGCACCTCTGCTGGGAGAGCATTACATGCCGTAGGGCCTGTGACCGTAAATGCACGTTCACTAAATTTAGTGCGCTGTTTGCGTAGAGGTATAATAACTTTTTCTCTCGCCGTAGACGTAGCTGATCTAAGCGTAAGACGCCTGTCAGCCAGTTCATCTGGAATGCATAGTTCCCTTAGGTATTCCGGAGCAGAGTTGTGGAGTGATTTATACATAAGCCAACAGAGTTAGTATTCCACCCTCTGTGGAAAACGTAGCCAGTGTAATTCCCGAAGTAGTGGAGTGATATGACTGAACTTAGAGATTCCGAAAATAAGTCTCGCTGCAGCATTCAATACAGATTGTAGGCGAGTCATTTTGTTCATTGGTAGACCTGCATAGATACCATTACAATAATCGACTCTAGACACTACAAACACATTTATTAATTGACGGGCGGCATCAACCGGCAAATTTTTGCGTATGCATTTAATTTGTCTCAGCTGGTAGAAGCATGAACTTAGTTATCTTAAATAAATTAAAATAAATAAATACTAACTTATTTTTAATTTCGTAAATTTATTAATTTGAATATAGCTTTTTAAAAAAAAATGTTTTAATACAGAACCTCATACATTCAAGCAAATAATCTCTTAGGTATAAATCTTATTCAATAAGTACACACGTACAACTTATTTTTTATTGCATTGTATCCTGTATAAACAAAAATATGTATTACAACTTAACGTATAAATCTATTTTGTGTAATTCTATAATTGAAGATATATATGCATGTTAAATTATTTCGACGAATGCTTTAAATTGTATGTTTTCTAGTATGTATCTTTGTCGAATTACCTAATAAAATAAAATAAAGCTTGAATGATGTATCATTTTTATTTATTTTATTTTATTTATACTTTTACAATGTTTGTATTATTTTTTTGTACCGAATAATGTTCCCTCCCTGGGGTGTCCCGTGCCGAGGGAAACATTTTACAATATTTTACAACAGAGATGAAGAACACCTTAGAGAAGGTAATATAGAAGTCTAGACATCTACAGGGCTTATGACCTGTCAATGGCTGGTTTAAGTGGCCATTTTACACACTGTGTAACATTCGCCATTCTGCCCATATTTGAACATCTATATTCCTTGAATTCTTTCATCTGTTGATGTTTGTGAAGTCAAAGATCTGAAACCTTTATTTATGCGGGTGAGATTTATCTAATTAAATTATTTCACCTGCATACTAGGCAACGCCTGAAAATGTTATTTTTTAATTTTTTTTACCTCTTCATGAACCAGGTGGATTTATCAACAATATTTTGAGTTTGTCCAAATTTTTGTAGACAAGGACTGGATTCAACTCCCTGGGGAGCTGTTTATATTAACATATTACAACAGATATGAAGAACGCCTTAGAGAAGGTAATATGGAAGTCTAGGCATCACCCGCATAAATAAAGGTTTCAGCTCTTTAACTTCACAAACATCAACAGATGTAAGAATTGAAGGAATATACATGTTCAAATATGGGCAGAATGGTGAATGTTGCACAGTGTGTAAAGTGACCACTTAAACCTACCACATAAATATAAAAACTGGCCAAAAAATGCTTCAAGAAGATTTTTCAAATCTCATTAAATGGGCGCATGACCATGGCTTAGAAATAAACTCTAATAAAACTAAAATTGTCCATGTATCCTCACCATATATTACTAAATGTGAATTTGAAATAGAATTACAAGCTCATGTAAATTCTTGCCTTCCTTCAAATTTAAATATAGAATCAGATAAATGTAATTTTCCTATTATAGATGTTGTAAATAATCATAAATATTTAGGATTAATTATTGATTCTAAATTTAGCTGGGGTGTTCATATTGATGGAATCTGCGACAGATCAAGGTACTGGCTTAAGGTGATTTATGAAATTAAAAGCATACTACCTTTCAAAACGTTAAGATACATATATACCTCACTCATTGAATCCATTATATCTTACGGAGTGCGTGTCTGGGCCTGGGGTCTCACCTTCCAGTCTCATCGGGTACAATTTATGATATTCAGGTGAGACTGTTGAGGGGGATTGTACCGGATAGCATAATCCGTGAGGTGAAACATATGAGCGAAGGTGTATATTTTTTTTTTTTTTTAAATTCTGTAATGTCCTGCCGGTAAAACAACTTTGTGACTACAAATTGATTTTTGATCACTTTGTTGATCCGGAATATAAAAAAAGAGTTTCCCACACTCACAACACTAGATTAAAAACTAAGGGCTCCCTGTTTGTTCCCCGAATTACAAATTACTTCGGAGAGCGAACATTAAATTGCGTTGTTCCAAGATTTTTTAAATTTTTTTTTTATTAAATTGAAAACATACTATACATAATTATATACAATATTCCCAAGGAGTTTAAAAAAAAAACTCATTTAGGGACATACAGATAACAATATTTATTTAAAGACGTTTTTATATTTTAAACTATAATATTATTTACAAAAGCAGAAAAATTAAAATTATGATATACTACAAATTAAACGATTTTTCAATGATTTCCCACAAACCATCATTAACATGAAAAATCTTCAAATGAAAAAAAAAGAACTGAAGTATCTTCTAGATACTTTATAGTGCCTGTTTATAAATAAATCTGTAAAATATAGATAAAATAAATGTAATATAAACCTGTCATAAAAATAAAAAAAATGTGTCCCACCGAAAAGTCTTTAGACTTAGTGGGTAACAAATTCTTATATTATTTTTTTTAATTATAAAATAAACGCTGCTCTGCAGCACTGAAACTGATTCTAGTCATTGATAGGTTATAAGCCCTATAGATGCCTAGACTCTCGTTTTTAGTAGGCTTTAAAGAAAAAAAGGGCCAACCTCAAATCGATTTTAAATTGAAATAATCGTAATGTAAGGAAAAATTGTTTGGTGGAATAAATTTTTTGTCACTTTTATGCGTAGATATGCGTACCGTGACGTACGCTTCCCCTTGTTACATATCGATGTACCTTCCCCAAACCTGTAATGAGGGGTCGGTAGTGTATCTTCGTAATCGCTCGAATGAATTTATCTTCAACTTTACCGTCACGGTGAAGGTATGACGTCCTAAGCTTCCCATCATAATCGCGGCCCGGGAGCAATGAAAGATTGCAGCTGAAACAACCCTTTGTATCAATATCCATCCTGTCCATCCTGCCAGACATCGAATCCAGGACCTCAAGAACGGCAGACGAACCCCTACACGTCAAGGCGACCATATTCCCACTCGATTTCGCTACTCAGCAGTCGAAATGGAAAACACTCGTCCGGGATTCTCGTTTTATTTCTCATACAGAACTGTAGTCTTCGGCCGCTCGGACACGGCGCACCCTCGCGCGGAGTACCAAATCGATTAGTGTATGTCCGTGCATATTGTATGCACATATATGCTTCTGCATATTCATCTTGTCGACGATCGATTCTCTGTGACTTGACTGTCGGCCACCATGGAAACCTAACATAATAACATTCTCAAATAATACTGATCGACAAAACTAAACAATATTTTGAGTTTGTCCAAATTTTTGTAGACAAGGACTGGATTCAACTCCCTGGGGAGCTGTTAATATTAACATATTATAACAGAGATGAAGAACATTTTAGAGAAGATAATTTAGAAGTCTAGGCATCTACAGTTATTATAACCTGTCTGAAAATTTTATTCAACATATTTATAAACCTTGAGGATGTAAATTAGAACATTTTACAAAAAACCGCACGTAAATCTGTCAAGCAATTTTCCGGTTATTGCGAGACCAATAAAGGCGATTCATTTATATGTATTTACAAGCGGACCCGACAGACATTGTCCTGCCCGAACGTCAGCTTGCCTGCTATTAGCTGGTGCAACAAACATTTTCTTCGTTATTAATTAAACACGTTATTTATTTTTGACTTTTACAAGCTATTTATGTATTCGTAATAAGGGTTTGTTTTTTGCTTTATCTCCACGTGTGATTGGCTTAGAGGCCTCATCGTGCTCGTGTCAAATCGTGCAAAAATCACGATTCTAGTGCCACAATCTATGGAGAAAATACGTGAATGCGTGTTGATGAAGATAATTCGGACAGCGTTTTACCCTGAGCCCTCTAAAATTGTGGCACTCAACCCATGCCCAACGCAAATTTAGTAATTATTTAATCGTCAGCCGTGTTTTGACGTGACCTTGACATTTAATTCGAAATCAAAAGAAAAGAAAGAACTCAGATAGACCAGATCTTGTCAAGACAAGAGGTAGTATTCTTTTTGTCCTACCCTTAATTTGATTTCGTTATATTTTATTTCATTTGTACCTGTATTAAGTACGAGAAAATGTGTTTCCCATTATTGGAATGGACTGTATAAGTCCGTCAATAAATAAATAATAATAAAAGAAAAATGACTGTATCGTGGAAACGTGCAAAAACTTTCCAGATAAAAGGAAAAATACTTTTCATTAATATGTGTACCCAAGTACTTATTTATGATTGAATTCCAAAACTAGACATTTTTAATATTCAAATATTGGATTTAATTACATAGGTAGGTACCTTGGTACTTGATTGAGGTTGAATTCCAAAACATGAAATAATATTTTTTCAAATAAAGAACTCTTTTTGCAAATGTCAAACTATACGCCACTTACCGGCAGTGGTGCATTCTGTGTAAGATACGTTTTTCAAAAATGTCTCAAATGTCGGTTAAATTTTTTCAAACATTACTAAAATCCATTTAAAATACGTTAACATGTAGAAAAAATAATAAATTGTTTGGAAATTAATCAATTCAGTATCCATTGAAAATAATTAATGTTCGTAAACGTTAAAATACAAACTTTAATTTACAAAAAATCAACATTCTTAAAATTTTTGGAATATGCATTTCAGTCGAATGCAACCCTGTAAAATCGATGAAAACACAAATATGCTTCTAACTTTTTTCTACTCAATATCAATATATATTTATTTATTTATTTATTTATTTATTGATTTACACGCCCAATGGGCTTTTACATATTTTAGAAATTACATTTAAGTGCAGCAGTGAAACATAAGTATGTAAATTTGGTAAAAATAAAAGATAACATAAGAAAAGCCAAAAGATACAATAATAAGTAAAAATCAGGAAATGTACCAACATAGGTATATGGTACATAGAAAAATATTTAAAAAATTTACATATGAAAACATACACGCATACATATACATACATATAAGTTTATACATTATTAAAGAGATACATGAGAAAAAGAAATAGTAAAAAAAGAAAAATATTAAGAAATATATGAGATGATATTGTTTCTAAACCTTGAGTACGTGAATTAGAAAATTTTGCAAAAAACCGCACGTAAATCTGTCAAGCCGTTTTCGAGTTTTTGCGAGACACAACACGGCGATTTAATTTTATATATATAGATATAGATGTTCGATCGCTAAATTAAATCAGATGTGAAAGCGATATGATGATGAAAAATGATAAACTGGAGATCAAACTGTTATTCTTTGCAAATGCTTGACTCAAATTGCTTTTAGCTGAGTGGCAAAAATAGTAAAAATATCCGGAACAAGACAATGTCTCAAATGTTAGAAAAACACAGAAATGTAATTATACTAAAAGCCCGCCTTTTTCCGGAAAACGACCGCAATGTTAGTTTTTTGCTGTTTTACCGCGCAAAGGGGACGAAAGAACACAGCGGCGAAGGAAAACACGAGACAGACAATGTTATTTATATTTGCAGCGAAGTCATGTTCGGCGCGAGTCGCAATCTCGCGCGAATTTACTTTCTGATTTGTCATCGAAATTTGGCGCAAAAATTAGGCTCCAGATAAATCCTAATTTCAAAAATTATATAAATTTATCTTCAGGTAAGCCTCCGACCGCGTTATATGCGACTCGGAGCCGGCACAAAAAGCATGTTAGGTTTCTAAAAAAATAAAATCTGTTTTTTCTTATTAAAAATTTTGTAAGAAATGATCCGTTTTATGCGACAAACAGTAGAAAATAACGTTTGAAATTAGTTGAATCGTAAACAATATTTTGACTTTGTCCAAATTTTTGTAGACAAGGACTGGATTTAACTCCCTGTGTTTTTTTTAAATTTTAATTTTTTATTGAAATAAACGGCACTTAGTGCCTTTTACATATTAGTTACAAATACAATTAAATATACATACATGTAAGCATAATTATAAGTAATACAGAGCATTTAAAACAATATTATTAATTTAGAAAGTCTAAGAAATATAAACTATATAAAAGAACAAAATATTACCAGTTATAGAATTATCGATAAAAAAAGATAATTTGGTATTTGAAATACTTTGAACCAGGAAAAAAAAACTAAGAAAACAATTTTGAATAACATTAAAAAATATATATATATGTATTATTATTGAAAACTAATATTTAGGTAAATAGTATATGTTTATGTTTATAAATATATAATGATGTAAAAAAAATGATAAAGAGAAATATTTTTTACTTATAAATTAATTCAAGAAAAGAACGAAAAAAAAAAAAAAACTGATACTGAAACTGATAACACTGATAGTGAAATCTGTAATCGGTCTTACTTTTTCAAATTGTTCTTTTGTACCTTGTTTTATATAAAAACTGTATGATTTCATTATTAATTAAATAAATAAATAAATATATTAAATACATAAATATATAATATGTAATAAATAAAACAAAATATGATTTTTGTGACATCTCAATACGCAATGTGCTGTTCCACCCTTATGTCGAGTGTCGAGCCAATCTCATCACTTACAAAGTCACCATAACAATTTATTTTTCCGCTACATTTGTTTCATTCGATACCGCTGTGTACGCCAGTTAGGCGCACATATTTTGGGAGTTCCATTTCAATTGTCTAATATGGAATGATTTCATACACCAAATTCGTTTTATTACGCGATCGTAAACGAACATACTATAACAATAATTTATGTGTGTTCAATTTATTTATTTATATATACGCCCAATGGGCATTTTTAAGGACACATTCATCCGTAGAAAATTATTATAAAGAACAGTAGAAAGACACACTGGTATTTAGTAGACTTTGTGAACTGGAAGCGGGAGAGAGGTGTTTATTATTGAATTTGATTCAGCGATCGTTTGAAAGAAGACAACTTGCTATCAAAGAAATCAAGACTGGTATGTTTGTTGGCAGACCTGAGAATTCTGGGCATAGGGGAATGAAAACCATAGTTAGTTCTATGGTTATCGGTATGAAAGAGTAAGTTTTGTCTGAGGTTTCTAGTTGGGATATTTTATTTCATTGAGCTCAGTAGTTCAGGCGCATCAAAGAGTGAGTTGAGAATTTTAAATAGGACTAGAAGGTCGGATTTATTTCGACGGTCTTGAAGAGAATATAATTTAAGCTAGCTTCTAACTCATTACACGTATATTGGTCTCTGGATAAGCCCAACCTCCAGACTATCTTTCTTAAAAATCGATGTTGAACTGATTCAATATTCTTGATGTGAACATCATAATATGGAGACCAGATAACAGAGGAATACTCTAGGTGCGGGCGAACTAGGGAACAGAAGAGAGCTTTAAGGGTTTTGATAATTTTGAAGTCAGTTGTGCTTCTGTTAAATCCGAGGAGTTTTGAGGATTTGTTGAAACTATCGACAAAATGTATAGGCGCTTTAAATACTATGAAGAAGTTGCAATACATTACAAAACCGATACGCCATTTTACCTTTAATTCACTAATGACCAACCGAAACAAGATTTTTAGCTGAAACCGAAGCTGAAACTTATTTACATGAGTTATTATTTACAAGTCTTGATGATACACTACCGATCCCCCCCACCGTCAATTTTTTATGTGAGTACATTGGTTTGTACCGACGGGTCTAGTACCGCTCGATAAGTATCTACGCATTAAAAGAGAAGAAAATTTTGTTCCACCGAGCAATTTTTCCTTTAATTGCGATTTATTAAAATTTTTAATCGTTCTGAAGTTGGAACTTTTTTCTTAAAAGCCGATTAAAAATATGAGAAAGAAATAAGTAAATTTTGAAGTCGAATTAAATTCCGACATAACTGTCAGTTTGGAAAACGAACGCCTAGATGCAAAAAATAATGTGGCCAGTTTCTGTCCTATTAAGATATAAGAGTATCCAGGCGTAAAAAATGTTGCCACTACATAACTAATTGGTTTTTATATTTTTCCATCTGCTTTACTATCTTTCTGAGTGTACGCATCGAGACGTTAAAGGAGCCGGCTTTGTAATCAATCGGTAGATAAATACAGATGATCGTTAAGCGAACCGTCTTAGTAATTGTCAAAAGTCATGTTAAAATCATGTTCCAGCGAGCTTTTATGCTTGAATTGAGATTTGTTGGAGTTTTTAATCGCTTTAAAGTGGGCAATTTTTATCCCAGAAGCCTATTGAAAATATAAATGAGAACTGTTTTCAATTTTTATGAAGTAAGGAACGCGGACTAATTTTTGCGGACATTCATTGGTTTGTTTCGATCATATGATGTCCATATGGCAAGTAGGTAGAACATACCGAGGTAGATACAGATAGTACAGAAGTTAAGTATACCGTCTAGATATGTACAGATGAAGATAGCATTCATAATTATGAATTAATAATATGTTCTAAACTAATATGTTCTAAACTAATATGTTATAAACTAATATGTTCCTGTGCCTCAATTGAGGCACAGGAACATATTAGTTGACATTCTAAAATGGCTGAGTTTTCGATTAAACCTCTTATCGAAATGGGTCAGTGTGAACCCATCCCTTCTAAGCTTGTCCCCAGCATACCCAAAAGGAATGTGGGATAGAGCGACGGATGACTCCCATACTCCCTCATGCTGAGATACCTCATTTTTTTCCTGAACCCTCTCCAACGTGAGGGAATATCTCAGCCCGGTCCAAACCAACGAGTTATACAAGATTCTGAGTGTATGGAGGTTATTGAAAACCCCGCCAGTTCTGAGAATCAAACCCAACATCTCCAGTACAAAGTCACATGTTCTCTCGACTCGAGCATCAAAATTCCATCTGCATTTATACACTTTGCATCTATTTGCGCAGTGTTCGATAATTGGCGTCCCCCACACCCCACCGACAGACAATCTGCAGCCCCTCCCACGCCTGACGGGTCACAATGCACCCCTAATCCGCAGACAGACGCCGGACACGCAGTGTATCGGTAATTGATGGGATGAACCACCCCATAAACGCGTAATGGCGCAGTCTCAACCATGGGATAGACACATAACCGATAATTATTTCACTAAACAATCTATACATGCTCGCAGCTACCTTAAGTAGACATTTTTTTAGGAAAACGTCCCTACTAGCTATATGTATGTATACGCTCCCCCATAATAACACTGTCTTATGTCTAAATTTGGCTGTTTTCAATTATGAATGCAGTGTAACCACATTTAATTATCGTTCTTATGATTTTTTAAACAAGATTTTTATTTTTATTTTTAATAAAAACCTCTATTAGCATAAATAAACAATACATTCAGTAAAAAAATGGAATATTTAAGGTTGAACTTACCAAAAAAGAGTCTGGCTCTTGTGTTTGGCAAGTTTACAAAATAACATAAAAAAGAAACAAAAAATGCAAAACAAAATAATAAAATAAATAAAAAATTAAACGCTTTTGAAAATTGAGAAAATATAACACTAAAAAATATTAAATAAAAACACAAAATTTATAAATTTATAAACACAGGCACATATAAAACATACATCTCTATTTTCAAAATACAGTTAATGTTAATCATGTCAAGAAGCTTTTCTTTTATTTATCCTTAAATTTTTCGTAATTTATTTCTTGACGTAGATTTTGTGGTAAATTATTGAAAAGCTTCCGTCCTATGTAAGTATAATGATGTTTGGCCGTGGTAGTTTTAATTCTCTGTAGAGCGACGCACCCTGTTCTTAACCTTCCCGTAATACGGTCTGATGGGAGGATCTCCTTATGCACCTGGAGCATACAACACTTTCCGTAGATATCCTCACTCTTAAAACATTAAATTCTATGAACAGTTCGGTAGTTGAGAACAAGGAAGGTTTATAAAGTATTATTTTAATGATTTTTTTCTGTAGAACTTTTAAGGGTTTAAGTTATTCCATAAACTTCAGTTTCCTTTGAAATTAATTAAGCAAAATATCAAAAATAAAACTGCAGTAATTTATTTATTCATTTCAAATCACGTGTGTAATTTGCCAACATATTATGGCTTTTTAGGCTGTGCCCGTGTTAAGTCATAATGTTTAACAATTCGCACACTGAGTAAAATTATGTTGTAACTCAAAATTATTGATTTTACAGGAGAGCAAAAAATCAGTTCCACTCTACATAAATTTATACTTTTAAGAAAAAGTGAAAGCTTTTTCTGTATTTTATTAATAATGTATTTGTAGTCCATCAGGATTTTCAAGTGTCATTTTTTTTGATAAAATAAAGAATATAATTTAAAAATATGTAATAAAAATATTTAATATAGCAGCACACAGCAGCACAGTACACCAGACTTGAGAAAAATCACAAAAAATATGTGTTCTCACCGGGAATCGAACCCAGAACCTTCTGTGTGTTAGTCAAGCGTCTTAACCACTACACCACGGAGGTATAAGAAAGAAAAGTAAATTAATTGGTAATATCTTTCTCGCGACGAAAAAAACCTATACAATTCAATTACAAACTAAAAAATACTTCCCTTTAAATGGTTTCGTCAATAAAGGATCTTGGCATTACTTTAGATAGTAAACTCTCCTATCGTGAACACATTGATAATATTGTAAACAAATCTCTCAAACTTCTCGGTTTTATCAATAGAACGACGACGGCCTTCAAAAATATGAATACCATCAAAACTCTTTATTGCTCACTAGTTCGACCCCATCTAGAATACGCTTCTCTTATTTGGTCTTTATTCTACAGGACTCATATTGACTATATCGAGTCTGTCCAACACCGTTTTCTAAGAAAAGTGGCATGGTTGCTCGGATTACAAAGGGGTAATTATTCCTATTTTGAAATAGAGCAATCTTTTTATCTGTCTTCGTTGGAGAGACGTAGAACTGAGATGGACTTTATATGCATTTTCAAAATACTTAATGCTAAAAGTGATGTCCCATCTCTGTTGTAATCAATTTTTTTTCATGTTCCCAATCGTATCACCAGAAGCAAAATCTGCTATTTATTAAATCTTCTAAGAGCAACTTTTGTTTTTATGCCCCAATGTCCAGAATGTGTAGATTAGTCAATTCATCACACGACTTGGAATTCTTTGGGATAGATCTTCCGGCTTTTCGCAGACTTAAACAGTGTGGGATGAAGTTGGATTGGCATGGTTTAGCACCAAGTCTTATGTCTTTCGTTTTTACAAATTTATTGTATACCATGATTGTATTCCCTTTTGTCTTTTTCATGTTCTTCCTGATCAGTTTCTTGTATTTATGTTTCTTCATGTAACTGTTGTAATTGGCTTAGGCCGTATATATCAGGGGCGAACCGTCCGTAGAAGCGATTATGTACAGCTTACCATTATCTTTGACTAACCATAATAATGTTTTATTGTAAATTTATGTACAGAAAAACAAATAAATAATTACCATTTATTTTTAACAATTTCCACCATTTGTATTTTTATCCTAATATAAATATAAATTTTAATAAAGCGCGCCCAGCGCCTGCGGTGAGCCAAGAATCTAGCCGAGTATTTCAGCTTATTTTTTCATACAAATAAGTATACTATATTTTGAAAGTCTTAATCCCAGTACGGGTTTTTTCTCCTAGGTTAAACTTGCAGATTACACAAATTATTTGAAGATTCTTGATTTGGAAAACAGTATTTGAAACATTATTACTTAAGGACTATTTTTCTTTGAGATGGTCCTTTTGTCATAAGACCATAATTACTTTCATATGTCATATTGCAGGACATATAGCACTCCACGCGGCTGTTTTTAGCACTAGTAATTACTAGAACAATGCGGCCAGTTGACATTTCAAGTGAATACCTAATATCGACTGAATTCATAATGGTATTTTTTATTTATTTCTGAATGAAGTATATATTAAAGTAATGGATAATATATCATCTATATAATATAATATATCACGAAGTTACGTCGTTTGGGTTGATTTCATGGATGAGAGTTGTTGTATCACACAGAACCTCAGAAAAATATCAATTTATTGTATATATTACTTACATTATATTATGTATCTCCTAAGTAGGTACAAATATATGATAATTTTTATAGCTTACCTGTAAATAAAATCACCATTCGCCACTGGTATATATAATAATAAATAAATAAATAAATAACCTCTCGGGTATTTGTGATAGATTGCCGATCCTCAAACCATCGCTATTATCCATTTGTCTATGGCTATGTAGCATTGTTATTATGTTTTAATTATAAAAATCAATTTTCCACTAATAATTTTTCTGGGTGAATTATATTTTTTTCTAGAGAAAAAAGTGTGTGACACTTGTCTGGTCTCCGGCTATTCCTACGCAAAAAAATCACCTCAGTCGGCCGCTCTGTTGCGTCGTGAAGAAAACTCAAACAGACAAACACGCTTTCGCATTTATAATATTAGGATTGGTAATAAATAAATATTACTACACACCACATTAATGTCTCTCTCCAAATTCGGTTCGCCTGAAGCAAATCGAATTAGGGTGGATCGCTTTCACCGCCGCGAACAATCCTCACCAAATATTCCCTAATTAAGAAATTACCCCTAAATAAGCTCCGACAGTAACTGAATATTCTGCCTTGGAGGGTGGAAACTGAAATTGTCTATTCCAATCCACCCTTAGGCTATGGTCAGTTTATGGTTAAAAGGGGGATTTGATGTATGACCGGATGTGGCCGAAAGATTTCTATTTAAAACACTAGCCTATTTAAGTTGTTTATGTAACATTCTGTGTCCTGGCGGGTGAAGAACACAGTTTTGTGTTTTAATTCGATTAAAAACCTTATTTTTTTAAATAATAATTTTCCTATCCACACCCGGTGGTGCATAGGGTACTGCATAGGCACTCCTTTGATTGATGATGTTTATGTTTAGGGGCAACCCTGATGATGGACGCTATAATGCGACCTGAAACGTCCGTAAAGGGCACAAACGATATATTGTGTACGGTATAACAACCCAGAAAAACTGAATGTGCAAAAAAGAGACATATAACAATTAAAGTACCGAGATTAGAGCACGGCTATCGGCAGCAAACATATATTATTATGGCTTGTTTTAACATCTGGGATCCAAATTGCTCACTAGAAAAACTAAGACCATTATTTACAAAACTCTCCTCAGATCGGTCATTACATATAGTGCCGAATGCTGGGTTATGACCAAAAGAGATGAAAATATGGTATTAGTATTTGAAAGAAAAATATTAAGAAAGATATTTGGTGCTGTCAACCAAAACGGAGTGTGGAGGAGACGGTTTAATCATGAATTAGAGGCACTGTATGGCGAACCCAACATTGCACAGTTCATCAAAATAAGAAGATTACAATGGTTGGGCCATGTGCACATAATGAATGATAACCGTACTACAAAAAAAAAAAATATAACAATCCGAAAGGCAGACGAAGCAGAGGCAAACCAAAATTTAGATGGCTGGATAATGTGGAAAGTGACATTAGAGCGATTGGCCTGACGAACTGGAGAAGAGCCGCAGGGTGCAGGGAGGAATGGAGACAAATTCTGGAGGAGGCCAGGGCCCACAACGGGCTGTAGCGCCACTGATGATGATGAAAAAAGAGACTTTCTAAAAATAAAAAAAAAACAAAATCCGTTCAGTTTTGGGGTTCGGAATACGGGACAGCGAAACGTCGACTTTGTCGATCGAGAAAGTGGTGACGGAAAAATAATGTTCAATGAGGAAGTTCAGCCCTACGGGAAATTCTATATAAAAATGTTTTGTTCTTAATGTAAAAGAAATTAATAAAATGGACTAATTTGAACGACGTCACTCCTCATCATTCCATGTGCGCTTCCTGGTTGGAGCATAAAGTATCCACGAAGATCCTACAGTCATCTCTGTCGACTACCAGCTCCTGTGCATCCTCCCAAGTCGGGTTCGCGTCCCGTAGTTCTGACATGAATTGCCGACGAACAGTCAGCAGCGGACATCCAGGACGTCAAGAACCTGATGCCTTGTAAAGTAGGCAAGCGTGGTTAAGGCTCTTAGGAGGCATCCGCTGCGCATGGCCACGCCAACCGTATCGCCTCCGCTTGATGACAGTTGTCACCGGAGTTTGCTGCGTTTGTTCTCTTATTACTTCATTCCCCACAAAGTCAAAACACCGCACATCCAAGATTCTTCTGAGACACCATTTCTCAAAAATCAGTATTTTGCTGTTTTGGCCCCTGGGGAGGTGCCGCGATTCGCATCCGTAGAGGAGAATAGGTGTTATGCAAGAGTTAATATCGTTGACGTCACTAGTTCATGTGAATCAACCACTGATAAGAGAATTGTGAAAGATTCCCAGTTTACGGTAGATCAACGGACCAATCGGCAGAACTGACCTAGAAGAAGCGGATGAGAATCTGAGACGCCACACGTGGAGTAATTTTAGGAACACACAACTTTAAAAAATCATAGCGCCGTTAATACAAAACATAAAACAATTTTTTTTCTGAAAATAAAAAACGATGGCCAATTGTTTCCATTAAGGATTTTTCCTTCATTATCCGACTAGATCCGAACCTGAAACCCCAAATAACTTCATTATCTCTTGAAGGTGTTCGGGCGGGCCACTTCCTGCAGTCCTCGGAAGCCGCTTCCGGCCCGAACCGGAAGTGCCCCCCGCAGCCTTTGTTTCCCCGCTCCGGATGTCCGGCCCTGATACAAACGGCTCTTGGCTGGTTTTAATAATCGTCTTCTACCAACCTTTGTCTTTTTAATTTAGAAAGGTTTTCCTCTAAGTTTTTAATTGTAGGGGTGTATATAAAGTATTATTATTTTTTAAGCACGGCCCTTGTGACGTTTTTTATTTTCAAGTTCATACCCTAATACCCGATGGTGCATAAAACGCTACACTAATTGACCAAATACAGCGCATCTTGATCATCCGCCGCAAGAAGGTAAACTAATCAGTCTTACGCTTCAGGTGCCTGTCCAGGGACAACGTAACATTGCAACGAAACACCTTATGGATAAATATTTAAACTGCGGTAACGTTGGAAGCGTTCTGTTTTATTTCATACACAGAAATGTAGTCTTCATCTGCCCGGATACGGAATCAACATTTTTATGCATAAAATAAAATAAAAATTAACAAAATAAATAAAATAACATTGTTTTTAAGCACTATTTTTTTCCACCGACTGGTTTCAAAGCTAAACAAGCTTTTTTCTTAATGTTTACTTAACTAATGAATTCTTTCCGATTTTATTTTATCAGAATGTTGCCAATTAAACTAATAAATCAAGTCGCTTTAAGTCTCTCAAAAAAAAGGTGACATTGTTTTTACGGCTAGATGCTTTTATATGCTGATAGGAAAGCATCTAGTCGATCAGATTCAAAACGGACTGTTATGTCAGGATTTTTTTTTTTTAAGAGAATAACCCGCTAGGCCTCTATTTTAAGGCTTGTCAGCAGGTGGAAAAGAGAGGATATGGAAGGTGGTAACGAAAAATACACCACAACACCCAGACCAATTGAGAAAAAATCTTTCTTGGATTTTTTTCTTGCAACTGGCAGGAATCGAACCCGCGACGCCAGTTTCACAGTTGGCCGTCTAACCGACTGCGCCACGGCGCCTGTCTTCAAAATATTTGTATTTCTCTCTCGTATTTTTACAAAATTAGACAGCGGAGAGACTATCACTCCCTCTCACTTCTGTTCAATGTACTTCATAGTCCTAACGCTCCTATTTACCTGCGTGAAAAATTTCAACGCTTATCAGTTCATGGTTTACCTCTTCGTTCTAATTCTCAAGGCACTCTTTTAATACCATTCCACAATTCCTCTTTCTTCTCTAACTCATATAGTGTCCATTTGGCTCGACTGTGGATTCATCTCCCACCCACCATCAAAGATGTTACTACATTATCTCTGTTTAAATCACGTCTGAAGAAACATCTCCTTTCTCTTCCTTAATCTCTCCTCCTTTCCTTTTTCCTCTTTTTTCCTTTTTCCCATTGAGTAATTGTTTTGATTTAAGTTGATTTATAAACAAATACGTTTATTTCTATTTTTATATATCTTTAGCTTTTTAATCTTTTTTTCTCTATTGAATATGTTCGGTAATTTGAATTATAAAAATAAAACTTTTTTTTTACTGGTTGGTTAGAAGAAATGCCATTTGGTAATAAGCCCGCCAATGTACAAATAACACTTTGTACAAAAGTTAAATAAATAAAAATAAATAAATATTTAAAAAATGCTTTTAAGAAAAAATCTAGCCACCTCAGAACGATTTGAAAAAAAAAACTGTAATTGAAGCAAAAACTGCTCGGTGGAACCAAATTTTTGTCACTCTTAGTGCGTAGATATTTGTACCGTGGGGCAATAGACCCATCAGTATATCGGTATTTAGATTTCCTCGATACATGCGATATAGGCCATAAGATAAACCGTCAACTGTTAAAAATGCTAATGAATTGTAAGTAATTGCTTTTTGATTCCTGAAAGACCAAAGAATAATTTAGAGTTGGTTCTAAGAATCCATTATGGTGGTACGGAAATAAAACAAGTCTAGTGCGGCCGGTAACTTGAGAATCAAATGTTGATGCTTTGTGCTAATAATGTCTTT
Source organism: Micrasema longulum (assembly GCF_059751315.1). Lineage (NCBI taxonomy): Eukaryota > Metazoa > Arthropoda > Insecta > Trichoptera > Brachycentridae > Micrasema > Micrasema longulum. Next base: position 372,804 of record NW_028278558.1, on the reverse strand, counting down.
ATTCTGTTGGCTGAAATTAACCATACTGGGTGACTTAAAATACCGTTCGCTTTGTTAAAAATTTTTTATTTTTAATTCATAAAAAAAACCTTATTGGAATTCGACAAAATATATTTTGAGCATGCCTTAACCTTTATTATCAATAATTATTCGATAAATATATTAAAAATGCAGTGGTAACCATAGAAAAAAATATATTTACCCTTCTATCCCCGAACATAGATTTAGTAGAGTATTTAAACTACTTTGTAAACTGCTGATTTTATTCAATGTAAATAAATAAACCCTGTAAATGCCTAGACTTCCATATTCCCTGTTTGAGGTATTCTCCATCCCTGTTGTAATTTGTTAATCTTAATGACTCCCGAGGGGGTGAAATCCAGTCTTTTGTCCACAAACATTTGGACAAACTCAAATATTGTAATGAAACCAACTGGTCCAAGAAGATGTTTAAAAATTGGAAAATTGTTTTCAGGCGTTGCCTAGTATGGGAAATAATTCAGTCAGATGAATTTATTCACAACAATAAATGTTTCAGCTCTTTAACTTCACTAAAATCAACAAATGGAAGAATTGAAGAAATATGGATGTTCAAACATAGGCAAAATGGTGAATGTTACACAGTGTGTAAAGTGGCCACTTAAACCAGCCAATGACAGGTCATAAGCCCTGTAAATGCCTAGACTTCCATATTTCCTTATTTAAGGTATTCTCCATTCCTGTTGAAATTTGTTAATCTTAGTGACTCCTGAAGATTTTAGTTTAAAAAATTCATTCACATTTAATTATTTAGTTTTTTAAAAGAGTTCTTTAGTTGGCGTTAGATAAGGGAGGTCATATACTAGCTTCAATATTTTATTTTGCTGTCTGTTTATGTCAATTTGGTTTCCTGTTCCCCATATTTGTTGCATATAACATATTTTACCGTTTATCTGAGAGAGCTCATCCAACCTATTTCACAACACGGACTATCTCTTCGTTCTACTAACGAGAAAACCCATTTAATACCCTGTTATCGCTCTTATTTTCTTGCTTCCTCTTTCACAGTAGTAGCCGCTCGATTTTGAAATAATCTATCCCCTAATGTTAGAAACGCCCCTTTTTTTATTTACATTTAAGTCAAGATTTAAATGTCACTTTCTAAATATTTCAATTGTTCCTTTATCCTTTTTCTTTCCTTCCCACCCCCTCTCCTGTCTTCATTAGTATAGTGTCAATTTTATTTTTTTAATCTTTGTTTTTAATTTTTATATAAAATTGTAAGATTCAATATGTCCATGTACTTGTAATTTTCTCAAACTGAACGGTTTGGGTAGGTAGGAAGAAATTGCCTTAAGGCAATATGCCCGCCGTTTCATGTTTATATATATTGTACTACTACTACTGCCATCAAGCCATATCCCCGTAGGGGTAGGCAGAGAGAATGAACCGCCACACACGTCTATCCTGGCATACATTCCTAGCTTCCTCCACATTCATACATCTTGTCACACATGCCCTTCCTTCGGTTCTGTCTGCTTTTGACATGACCAGACTTAAGATTTTGGTTTATCTGATCATGCCACGTTTTCCTTGGTCGTCCCCGTCTCACGTTGCCGTTCATTTCCGCCATATATACTTGTTTTACCATTCTTTCGTCGTCCATTCGTTCTACGTGACCAAACCATCTCAGAGACCCTTTCTTAATCTTATCAATTATACTTTTGTCAGATTTATACTCTCGCCTGATTTCATCATTCGTAACCCTGTCATATATTGATTTCCCACACTTTAGTCTAAGAGATCGCATTTCAACCGCGTTTACTCGGCTTTCATCCTTCCTCTGCCAGTTCCATGTTTAAAATATTGTATATGTATACCATTCTTACGTCGTCCATACGTTCTACGTGACCAAACCATCTCAGAGACCCTTTCTTAATCTTATCAACTATACTTGTGTCAGATTTATACTCTCGCCTGATTTCATCATCCGTAACCCTGTCATATATTGATTTCCCACACATCAGTCTAAGAGATCGTATTTCAACCGCGTTTACTCGGCTTTCATCCTTCCTCTGCCAGTTCCATGTTTAAAATATTGTATATGTATATAAAGTGTCCAATAAATAAATATTTTAGATTTGACATAGGCTTCATACATAAGATTTTTTTCAATTTTTGGAACAAAATTTTTGAGCTGTCCATGTCAATTGTCTGTCTATTGTTAGTCCTAAATATTTAACATGTTCAATTTTGTATTTATTTTTAAATCTACATTATGTTTTATCTTTTTGTTTTTTTCATTCACCGTGTACCCTGGCTGCGTTACTGAAGATCAAAGTGTCTTATACAAATATTTATCCTCGCTTTGATGACCACCAGGTCGGATGCGATATTTTCCTCCCTGTACGAACATTTCAGTGAAGGTTTACGAGTGTTACCGCGTGTATGACCTTTGATGAACGAATTAAATCATTTAACATTAAGAAAATATCACACACGATTATGTTAAGTCTCTGTTCTATATATTGTACGAGCTGAATCCGGCAACGCTTTGCTATTGCTAGTTTTGAGTATATATTCGTATATAGATCAAATGAACACAATCGAAACGGTGATTTTTTTGTTTCGGATTACATAAATTGTAACGATAAATAGGTATTTGAAGAATTTTTTCTTTCACTGTCTTGCAAACACCTTCTCGATACTCTGTGATTAAGGCAATCGCAAGTCGGACCATTTATGCCTATTTTATTTTTATTCATAAATTTCATAAAAGTACATGTTTTTGTGAAATTCTAAACATATCTACTTTTACACATCTAGTAATTTTTTTATTTTATTTATTTATTTAGTATTTCACAGTTTTAAAGTGTACAGAGTTTATTTGTTTCAGGTCCCGACTAGCTAGGAAATTCCTGTGTTTAGGAAGGACCTTATTTTTTTCATGTGTTTTTTTTTATTTTTAATTTCATTAAATGATGCTTAATAAATTCAAAGAATAATAATAACATTAGAAAAAATCAATATAAATATAAATTAGAAAACATGCAAGTAATAATAATAAAAATTGAATCATAAAAATAAATTAGAAAATATGCCATTAATAGTAAATAAATGAGACACAATTATTATAAATTATAAAACATACCGATAATAATTAAAATTGAACCACAAATACACATTATAAAATATAAAATTAGTAATTAAGAAATTAAACAAAAATATAAATTGGAAAACATACCGATAATAATAAAAATTGAAGAACAAAAATAAATTACAGAATATACCATTTATAATTTTTTTTTAAAATAAGATACGGTTAAAATACTAGTATTAAAAAGAAAAAAAAAACATATGTAAATGAATAAACATAGAAAGTAAAAATGAAAGTTAAATGTTATCACTGTGACTCTCCAAAAAAAGAGACTAACTCTTGTGCTTGGAGAGTGACTTACACTGTTTTAGTTGTTTATTTAAAAGAGTTTTTATAATTTTAAAAACGAGTACATGAAAAAAAAATAAAAACATAGGATATATAAAGAAAAATTATAAAACAATAATACATTCATACTAATTAAAATTTAATGTAGCTTTTAAACGTGTTAAGAAATTTCTTTAGATTTACTTTAAATTTATTTATTGATATATTATTTTTAATAGTTTTTAGTTCATTAGGAATATTATTATAATTTTTTACACCTTTGAAGACAAAGTTATTTTGACCATGACTTGTGTGGAATTTAGGAATTTTAATAATATGTTTAATTAATAATAATATGTTGTAGGAAGTTTAATATTATGTTATGTTTAACTTAGATAGACAAAATCAACGTTTCGCTGTCCCATTTTCCGCACCTCAAAACTGAACCAATTGTATTATGCTTTTCTAGTCCATAATCTAGGGAGAAATCCGAGAATACTTTTGTATGAAGAAACATTGACAGCGTTTCTTCTGAAGATTAAACATTATGAAGTATACTTACAAAACCTTATTTTATTATGATGAACGAATTATCTTAAAAAAGATGATGTAACTTTTCATTGGTAAATAAATACCTAAATAATAAGATTTTAAATGAAGAATTATTTTGCAAATATCAAACTCTGCTATTCTTACCAACAGGGGTGCATTTTATATAAGAATACGATTTTTCAAAGTGTAGTAGGTGTTATTTTAGTACTACCAAAAATCCAGTAATAAGAAAAGGGTAGAAATTATATGGATTTTAAGGAAAGCATTTGATTGGGAGTCATACAAAACGAATGTTGTTTGTGAACATTCAAATGCAAACTTTTTTCAAAATTAACATCCAATCAATTTTTGAGTGTATGCATTCTCTTCGAACGCAGCCCTGGTGAATGATAAAAAAAAATATTTACGCTCCTAACTTTTTTTCTACCTAATAAATTGAAGATTTTAAGAGCTATAAATATGCCCATGGCAAAGATCTAAATGTCGCTGAAAACCGCACGTAAACCGGTCCAGTAGTTAGTTATTGAGTACGTCGAGGACACACTAACGAATATTACCTTTTATATAAATAAAAAGTTAATAAAATAAAATAAACAATAATATTCATACATCAAAAGACCACGATTTACCGTAGGTTATGCAGAAAGCAGCCAGTCCGCAATTTCGAAAAAAATAAGATATTGGTGTCATCGGGTCCAGTAAGGTCAATCAATTCTATGTTCATATTTAAATTTGTTGCAATAGAGAGGGAAAACATTTTTGAGAAGGGGATATGGGAGTCTAGGCATTTACAGGGCTTATGACCTATCATTGGCTGGTTTAAGTGACCACTTTACTCACTGTGTAACATCCACCATTCTGCCTATGTTTACACATCCACATTTCCGCAACTCTTCCATCTGTTGACTTTAGTGAAGTTAAAATATGGTGTTTTATATTTCTTATACAATAAAGTTTTCTTTCTATTTCGGATGTATTAATATGTATGAATCTATCTCTTTTCTATGTACCCACAGTTCGCACCAACTATGCACAGAACTCTCCTCTGATTCGCTTGAAGCGTAAATATAATTTATTTTTCAATAATATAGACATATTTAACTGCAGTAAACTCACTTTTAAAACCAAAATTAAAAAACTATTATTTGAAAAAAAATATGTTTCGTTATAAAAAAAATATATATATTTTTACATTATAATTTAAAATTGTTTCTATTCACTCATATCAAATACACACTTACCCTGTCCTTAAACCTACCCTCACACCCATATACAATCACACACATATTCACATACCTACCAAAACCACACTCCACTTTTTTACACACGCATCCTCACACAAAAAAAACTCGCACACATGCACTTCTATGAATTATATTTAACTGAACTGGATTTTTATAATTGTATTTATGTGGAAAACTGATTTGGCTTTATTTTATGTTTTTTTTATAATGTTGTGTATATTTTTTTGTATTGCTGTTGTTTTTCTTAATAAACAAAAATTAAAATTAAAAAATTATGTATAGTCAAAAAAATGTTTTTTCTTATGTACGGTCCCAAATGAGTTTCTTTAATTACTACTGGGAGTATAATATGTACTTTTAGTATTAAATGTTTTATTAATAATAAATAAATAAAAAATATAAAAAAAGAACTGAAACCTTTACCATGCGGGTAAGATCCATCCGGCTGAACCAATTCCCTTCTCAAAAATGTTTTACCTTTCTGTTGCAACAAATTTGAATATTAACAACTCGCTAGGGAAAAAATCCAGCCAGTCTGCAAGCATTCGGACATACTCTACATTAAATTTGGTAATCTATCCAAAATAATACACGTTTAAATTTATTTCAACAGAGAGGGGAAAAAAAATTGAGAAGGGAATATGGAAGTCTAGGCATTTACAGGGCTTATGACCTGTCATTGGCTGGTTTAAGTGGCCACTTTACACACTGTGTAACATTCACCATTCTGCCCATGTTTGAACATCCACATTTCCTCAACTCTTCCATCTGTTGACTTTTGTGAAGTAAAAGAGCTGAAACCTTTATCACGTGGGTGAGATTCATCCGGCTGAACCAAATCACCTACTAGGCAACGCCTGAAAACAATTTTCCAATTTTTATACTTCTTCTTTTACCATGTAGTATTTCAACAATGTTTGATTATGTCCAAATGCCTGCAGACCGGCTGGATTTGATTTTTATTCAAATATGAACAACTCCCTAGGGAGGAAATCCAGCCGGTCTGCAGGCATTTTGACATAATCAAATATTGTTTAATACACGTTTAATAGATTTGAATACTTCTTCATTTTTTTTAACATACAAAAGGGTATATTGTGACGCGTTTCGTCTTGTTGGGACAATTTCAAACTAACTTAAATATTAGCGTCACAATATACCGTCTTGTGTATTTTAAAAAAATTAGTAGAATTAAAATCCAATAAACGTTTTTTTTATTTTGGATACATTCTCAAATTTAATGTGAATTCAACCAATAGGGAAATATCACGTTTATTTTTACATTGTTTTATTAATTAAGGTCTATGAAAACTGTCCAGTAAAAAAATAGTTCTTTGCTAATTATTAGTGGCAAAAAAAATACTTTTAAATTTGTAATGTTGAATTCCCGCAAAAACGGTCGTTCCATTGGCCACGCCCCCAATACGTCACGATTCATGTTTATTTTTTCCTGGCCATTGAAATTTGTTTAGAACATTATCACGTCACAACAACCAAGGCCAAACACGACGCGTTTTTCTAGCATTTTTATTGAATTTCATTTTTGCATCTATGTATGAAAACATTTCTCCGCAATATCCATATAGATTTTAAATTGTATTTACAATTAATTATTCTAAATCTATTTCATGTATTTTTATCGGTATTCGTATTATGTGATATTTCACTATTGTCTGCATACACAATTAATACTATACATTGTTGCAATTCATTTATTTATTTGACACTTTATATACATGTACAATATATAACTAGAACTAACTAGACAAGGCGAGACATAAAATGACTAGACAATATTAAATTTCTAATGTAACCCTAACGGGTTTTTAAAAATTGTAAATAAATAAAAAAATATACATCATATAAGGGCGGGCATATTGCCTTAAGGCAATTTCTTCCTACCTACCCAAACCGATCAGTTTGAAAAAATTACAAGTACATGGACATATTGAATCTTACAATTTTATACAAAAATTAAAAGCAAATATTAACAAAAATAAATATATATATAAAAAAAAAATTAAAACTATACTATGAAGAGAGAAGAGGGGATGGGAAGGAAAGAAGAAGGATAAAGGAACAATTGACTGGACTTAAATGTAAATAAAGAAGGGGCGTCTCTAACATTAGTGGGTAGATTATTCCACAATCGAGCGGCTACTACTGCGAAAGAGGAGGCAAGAAAATTAGAGCGATGACAGGGTATTAAAAGGGTTTTCTCGTTACTAGAACGAATAGATAGTCCGCGTTGTGAAAGAGGTTGGATGAGCTCTCTCAGATAAACAGGCGAAGTGGAATTATTTAAAATATTGTGAAGAAGTGATAGAATGTGAATGTTTCTTCTATGCTTGATACTGAGCCAGTGTAGTTGCGTGCGATACTCGGTTATGTGGTCGAATTTGCGAAGATTAAAGATATAACGAATACAAATATTCTGCAATCGTTCTAACTTATCAAGTAATTCAGAGTTAGCATCTGGATAACATACATCCGCGTAGTCAAGGAGTGGAAGAAGTAAGCTCTGGACTAATGTTTGCTTAACATTAATTGGTTAGAAATTCTGTAGTCTTTTAAGTGAGTGCAAACTGCTATAAAGTTTACGACTAACTTCGTTATGCAGTTTATGTAAAAATAAATAATTTTATGCAGTTTATGTAAAAATAAATAATATTATGCAGTTTATGTAAAAATAAATAATTTTATGCAGTTTATGTAAAAATAAATAATTTTATGCAGTTTATGTAAAAATAAATAATTTTGAGCTGCCATGGTTTTGCATTAGGTAGCAGAAAAAAGAAAAAAAGGTAAAAACGGAAACAGGATCTAAAGCTATAAACTGTGAACTCACACTGGCTGCTTTCGGTATGCGCACGCGAACCACACATCAGTTGAACGTGCCGTCAGCTACTCTCGGGTAGACTCAGTGTCGGAACATAAATCGAGTTTGGTTTGCGCTATTTCGGTACCCCTAGTACACACACACATGCGCATATTATACACACATCAATGGCACACACAGTCGTTACTTTGTGCAGGAATTATTAGTACACCAGCCTCGTTTATTTTATTTTATTTATTTATTAACGGACATTGTCCATGTATACAATTTACAAGGTTTAAATATTACAATAAAAGAATAGTTTAAAACATTTTAAAAAAAAGAAAGAAGCATTGACAAACATAAGGGACATCGAGACAAGATCTGGACTATTTATTTAGTGCTCGTTTAAATCGTTGTAAACTTAAATCAAAAAAGTCCAGATCTTGTCTTGAGTTAAAACTACGACAAAGGCGGGTCATTGGAGAATTTAGGCCATAGTTTGTTCTATGCTGATCGATGAACAGTGCTTCATTGTTTCTCAATCTACGAGTCGGAATATTGAATTTTACTTGTCCCAGTAATGATGGAACATCGATTATACCATTCAGTATGCCGAACATATATATGGAGATAATATTAGTTCTACGTTTTGTAGACTAGAAATATTTAACATTGACTCTATTTCAGCATAAGAATAATTATCTCTCTCTAGTCCGAGCATCCACGCTACTTTTCGAAGCAAGCGATGTTAGACTGATTCAATGTGATTTATGCGATTGACATAGAATGGAGACCAGACCACTATTCTAGGAGGCATATTCTAGAAGAGGGCGAACATTTGAGCAATAAAGAGTTTTGATTATACGGACATGAGTAAAATCAGAGGATATTCTGTTAATGAAGCCAAGTAATTTCAGTGATTTATTTACTGTATTATCTATATGCTCGTTGTATGTCAGTTTATAGTCCAAAACAACTCCTAAATCTCTGATGGACTTGACTACATCAGTTTTGGAGTTTTCTAATAGGTACTCGAAGGAAATTGGTTGTTTTGTTCTATGAAATGGCATTTTTCGTTTCCCACTGAACCCGTCAATGTTGACTAAAATACTGCGCATACAAATATACGTGTCAGTATAAAGAATAAATGATGTTTTAACTTATATTTTTACCAACAATATTTTGAGTTTGTCCAAATTTTTGTAGACAAGGACTGGATTCAACTCTATTGGGGAGCTGTTTATATTAATATATTACAACAGAGATGAAGAACATTTAAGAGAAGGTAATATAGAAGTGTAGGCATCTACAGGGCTTATAACTTGTCAATGGTTGGTCAAAGGAATGTTCTCCCAGCAGAGGTGCGAGGCTGTGAAAGTGAAGTGATGTTTCGGAAAAAACTTAAAACCCACTTGTTCTCTAAATCATTTGAATAAATCCGTAGCACGTGACAACAAAATAAATTATTTTAATTAAATTACAAATTTAAAAGCTTTAATTAAATTAACTTAACAATAGAATCACCATGTAAAGCGCCCTTGAGGTATTTTATTACGAAAATGGCGCTATACAAGTTATCCATAATTAATTAATTAATTAATTTAAGTGGCCACTTTACACACTGTGTAATATTCACCATTCTGCCCATATTTGAACATCTTTATTCCTTAAATTCTTTCACCTGTTGATGTTTGTGAAGTTAAAAAGCTGAAACCTTTATTTATGCGGGTGAGATTCATCTAATTGAATTATTTCACCTACATACTAGGCAACGCCTGAAAATGTTATTTTTTCAATTTCTATACTTCTTCATCTTCATTCTTTAACTTCACAAACATCAACAGACGAAAGAATTGAAGAAATATAGACGTTAAAATATGGGTAGAATGGTGAATGTTATACAGTGTGTAAAGTGACCACTTAAACCAGTCATTGACAGGTCATAAGCCCTGTAGATGCCTAAACTTCTACATTACCTTCTCTTAAATGTTCTTCATCTCTGGACATTTCAACCATCTTTACTGTCAATGTTAACGCCTCACACCCATATGCCAATACAGTATGTGATTCTTTTTCTGATAATGTTAATATCTACTTGTTCATAAAAAACATATCAAAATTTAAAATAATGGTCAAGACATATGTGATAAACAATTTATAAATTAAATATATTTGCAATGTTATTATTAGAACACACATAACAATATGTATGATATGTGTGCCCTATTTTAAGATTTAAACAAATATATTATTTATGAATAAATAAATAAATAAATAATCTTCTCTTTACAGAAATTTTTTTTGTCTCCGTTGAACCTCCTGTCCGTCAAAATAATAAATATTTGTTTTGTTTTCAGTGCTTCGGGACGACTTTAAGTCGCAGCCTCACGACACGAGGGTCGCGGCCGGAGAGACTGCGCTACTCGAGTGCGGTCCCCCGAAAGGAAACCCCGAACCCACAGTTTACTGGACCAAAAATGGACAAAACATCGATATGGAGTCCAACACAAGGTAACTTTTCCAATTTCTCTTAATTTTTTCTCTCTTCAATCCGCGCCTCATATCTGAGGATGGTGATTACGCCTGACTCCAGGCATGGCTCGTCTGTGAACAGTCTCCATCTGGAACGGTCTTGCGCTCTTCTATAGGCATTCGTCAGTGATAATTCAGTGACAAGGTCACTCCATCTTGTCGGTTGACGTCCACGCGACGTTGTTCCTTTGACACTTCCCAGGAAAATAGTTTACACCATTACCAATGACAAATCACCTTTGATGACGTCCAACTGTTCCTCCATGGTCTTCCAGGCGGACTAAGTCCAGATATGATTTCATTAGCTGCAGTGTACACCAGTCTACCGCTGCTCATTCTGTCCACATCGTCTCTCCAATATCTTCGTCTGAATCAGCTCTATCGCACGATACAGTAATGGACCTTTAATTTCGGCAGTTCTGTGTACCACTTTGGTACAAACAGTATCAGCCCGCACTTCCACAGCATACGTCATGATGGCTCTCACATATGTCTTTAATATTCTGACCTTGCTATCGATACGCGTATCCTTATTTTGCCATATTACGTTCCTCAGACACCCCGACACAGTTGATGCTCTGTTGACATGTTCTCGGACTTCGTGTACAAATCTCTTAACTTGAGATTTCTACTCCCAGATATCCGAAACTCATGACCTGTTCCACTGAATTATTGCCAGTGGTCAATCAGCTTTAAACAATTTCTTCCATGGTAAGTACCAGAAACAAGCTGATGTAAGCTGCTCATGGTTATAAAAATGAAGGATTCTTGGGTAAAGATTCATTCTTATTATTATTTGTGCTTGATATACAGGAAACACCCGTTGCAGCCGAGTTGTATGTTAAGGATGTAGAATTTTATTATGTAGAACTGATTGTCGGTCAGACACTCCAGTATCTGTCAATAGTGTCAATTTGCATGCTGTTATTAATATGTTTCTCCGGTAAATGACTTAAAAATATCCATGTTTGTCATGGACATTTCTTGATAAATCTCCTATGGAAAACTGTTGTTCTATGAACTGAACAAAATGGTTAATGATTTTGATAAAAAAATACTAATAAAATTATTTGGTTGACAGTTCTGTTACAAACCATTTCAGTGCTTACAAAATCCAAAATAAACATTACAAATAAAAAATTTAAAAAAACATCAAAATAAAGTTAATTTAAAATCAAATTCGCACCACAGGTAGACACCATTCAATGTGATCAAAGTACATTTTCTCATCAACAGATGGTTACATGATGATGTTGCTGGTAGAAATTAATTTTGAGATTCACTTACCGTAAACTAACTGGGACGCGTATTTGAAATATATGAAAAATCAACAAACAAAAGAATATGTTTACGCGGTTTTAAATATTTTATACTTTTTTGAAACTTAAAAATACTTAGAGGCATTGTAACACAATGTGACAAATGTCACACTCCAATTTTATGTTAAATTTTATCATAAAAATTTTGAAAATCAAAAAAATACATTTTTCATTATTGACAGTAAGCCATCAAAAATACCTGGTAATTTTGTATTTTAAGGAAGTTGTTTAGTTTAATTTTGACCAACGACCGCTGTAATCATTCTCAAAATCAAACACAGTAAACTTTAACCGATAATGTTTTTTATTATGATTATTGAAAATATCCGTTGTCACTAATTCATTATTTACCCTCGCAGGATGAGCCTCGTGGACGGCGGCAGCCTGATGATATCGGGCGTGCGCGCGGCGGACGCGGGCGCGTACCGCTGCGCCGCGCACTCCGTCGTAGGCGTGCGCGAGAGTCGGCCCGCGCAGCTGAGCGTGCTCCAGCGCCCGCACTTCGTGGTGCGGCCGCAGGCGCAGGCGGCGCTCGTCGGCCACACGGCCGAGTTCCGGTGCCAGGTAGACAACTTCTCCAAACATTGTCATTTCCGCAAACAGCAGTCTCACTCCGACTTTCGAAACTATCGCTTAAACCTGATGGGATCCGGCTCGAAGACCAAACAGTTTAAAAATCTGGATAATTAACCTAAATTATACTTGTGCTGTTATTAAATTGTGAATTATTTTCCACTTTGGGCAGGTAATTAGATGGCCTACTGTAAAACTGGCGTCGCGCGTTCGATAACTGCCAGTTGCAAGAAAACAATCCACCAAAGTTTTTTTCTTAACTGGTCTGGGTGTTGTGGTTATAATATTTGTCATCACATTTTTCTACCATCATTCCTTTCCGCAACTAATAGTGCATAGAGTTCTGCATCGACCACCAACCGCAGCATATCTTGATCCTCCTCGTTATCAAATGGTTCGCACGTTTGCCTACCATAGAAGAAGAAATAATTTAATCGTTATGTAAAATAGCCGAGTTCAGGTGCCAGGCGGGCGACTGACTCCCAAATATATGGGCATACACACTTTAACACATATTTTTCAGTAAAAGATTTTTATCCTTCAACCTATAAAACTGAATATGAAAATTGGCAAAATCTGATAAAATCTGTCTCGATGGACCAAATTTTTAATTTATCGGGACTGTAAACTAAAATTGTCGGCCTCGTGGTGTAGTGGTCAGCGCATTTGCCTACCATGCCAGAGATCTCGGGTTCGATTCCCGATATGGTTAACATGAAATATTTATTTAATGGAGTGTTCTTACCCTAGAATATTTCATAGTCTCTGGGCTGGCACCTGAAGCGTAAGACTTATCATCTTACATCATGTAACAAAAAAGGATCAAGATACGCTGCATTAAATTGAATTGATTCCAACACCATCATCACCTCTCGGTTTTGCGATGCCGAAATCCTGAACACCCCCCTCTTCCAGGTGGGCGGCGACCCTCTGCCCGAGGTGTCGTGGTCCAAGCTGAACGGGCGCCTGCCCGCGGGGCGCGCGGACGCGAGCGCGGGCGGCGCGGCCGGCGCGGGCGGCGCGGGCGGCGCGGGCGCCGCCGCGGCCGGCGCGGCCGTCGCGCGCCTTGTGCTGCAGCGCGCGGAGCCGGCGGACGCGGGCGTGTACGCGTGCACGGCGCGCAACGCGGCCGGCACCGCGACCGCGAACGCCACGCTGGCCGTCTACTGTGAGTACAATCATTGCAGTAGTTTTATTACAATCTTAAAAGTCATTTTTTCAATCATTAGATGTATAATTTTTATGTCTTATCTTATATATTTTTTATATTAAACGTAATTTAAGTTATAGTCTTAAGTGTAAACAATTTTTTTGGTGTGTGCATGTGTGTGTAATATACAAAGAAATTGTCAATATTTATTTTTTTTACACAGTAAAATAAATAAACAATTGTCTTTTTCAATTTATTTCATTAATAATATAACTGCCAATGTTAAGTAATTTATTTCCTAAAATAGCTCCTTAATATAATATACAATGTGACAAATACAAAAATATGAAACAAGGTATATATGGTCAAATGGCGGACTTCGCAATAAGTCCGCAAAACTAGCAATTTCTTACAGTCTTACCAAATCTAAATTTAAAAAAAAACACTAAAAAAATAAAAAAGTTTAGAATACAAGATTATTTTATTTTATTTATTAAAAGATAACAACAGCCATTAAAACAAAAAAATAAATTTTTAATTAATTTTATTTTTGTTTATTAAGAAAAACAACAGCAATACAAAAAAATATACACAACATTATAAAAAAAAAACATAAAATAAAGCCAAATCAGTTTTTCACATAAATACAATTATAAAAATCCAATTCAGTTAGATATTAATTCATAGAAGTGCATGTGTGCGAGTTTTTTTTGTGTGAGGATGCGTGTGTAAAAAGTGGAGTGTGGTTTTGGTAGGTATGTGAATAAGTGTGTGATTGTATATGGGTGTGAGGGTAGGTTTATGGACAGGGTGAGTGTGTTTGATATGAGTGAATAGAAACAACTTAAATTTATAATGTAAAAAATATTATTTTTTTTAGAAAGAAACATAATTTTTTTTCTATAATAGTTTTTCAATTTTGGTTTTAATAGTGAGTTTACTGCAGTTAAATACGTTTATGTTATTGAAAAATACATTAAAATTTCGCATCAAGCGAATCAGAGGAGAGTTCTGTGCATAGTTGGTGCGAACTGTAGGTACATAGAAAAGAGATAGATTCGTGTGACGGGTGCGGTAGCCAGGTATATTAAGGGCCAACAAATATTATTAACAAATAAATTATAGGCCAATTATAGTTTTCTATACATTACAAATACAATGTCAAAAAAAGAAGAAAAAAACGCGTACATTGAAATAGCCACTCCGCATCATTCCACACGTAAAAAATAAATAAAATATTACATAATAATTAAACAAAGAAAAAAGTTTTTTGTTTACTTGGACTTAAAAATCCTTTCGCCGGCGGATCTATACGGAATAATACGGAGCTATCAGTCCTCCCTTCTTTCTTCTTCCAAACGAGAGTATATAGTATATTTATTATTTATATAGTTTAAACTTCAAGCCGTCGTCGCTTTATTACAGTAGTATTTAGTGAATACATATAATTGGATGGCAGGCCCTACTATGTATACATTTTATATAATTTTTTTTTAAAAAATATTCATTTAACCTGTACATCTGTTTGTATTCGAAATAAATAAAATAAAATAAAATAAAATAAAATAAAATAAAATAAAAAAACAATTACAATATTAAAGTGTACAAAAAAATAAAATATTAGGTAGGTACAGTTCGATTAAATTAAAATTATTATTTTTAATTAGGGTTCTAGCATTTTCTTCAGATTCGTTTAAAGTGAGGAAATATATATCTATTTCAGCAAAAAACGTGTTATAATTATTTAAAATTCTGGGCAAAGATGCATTCTTCGGCCTCCGTGGTGTAGTGGTCAAGACGCTTGACTCACGCACGGAAGGTTCCGGGTTCGATTCCCGGTGAGAACACAAAAATTTTAAAATGTGATTTTTCTCAAGTCTGGTTGTTCTGTATGTAATTCACCACTGTAATTGGGCCTCCTGGCCTGTTGTGGTGCAAAAAAAAAAAACACTCTCATTGTAAATCTTAATTAATTAATTAATTCTTATTATTATTCGTGCTTGAAATACCATCATGAAACAATTGTTGCAGCCGAGTTGTGCGTTGGGGATACGAATTTTAATTTTGTCAAGCAGTTGAGGGCAATCTAAGTTGTTATTGCATATTTTGTAAAGGACAACGGTATCATCGATGATTCTTCTAGATTGTAAGGTATCGATTTTGTGCTATACAGCTTCTTCATAGTTATTCAAATGTTAATATTGACGAAAGTTTAGGTGATTTCATTATTTTTTTAATTCTTTCGATTCTTGAAATATATTTGGAATATTGAGGAGACCAGACAGTGGAACAATATTCAAGGATACTGCGTACATGTGCAAAATTGAGTGTTAATGTCTGTGGATTATTAAAAGGCTTACAGACTGTATTTCAGGGGATATCATTCAGCAGGTCTGTGTGTCGTTGGACAATGAAGATCCCACAGTTTTATTATTACTAAACGCGAAACTAATGATTTTTTTATTGTCTTTATATCTGACAGTCTTCCAAATAATTAATTATTTCCTTCGTCTCTGCTGAGATATATTGTTAATTAATTATTTCCTTGATGTATTTCTTCTCTTATTTCTTTATCAGAATGTGCGTGAACCGCAAACAATCTCGCGTGTTATTAAGCCAGGTAGACTATCGTATCACGTTTGGGTAAATTAGCTAAGGGTGGTTCCCAGTTCCCGAGTCCCAGTTCACACCCTTCCAATTATAATTACGCAGGCAGGGGTGGAAAATGGAAACCTACCTCCGAATTATATTTTATCGTAATATTTTGTGTACACTGTTATAATAACGGGTCGCGTTTGAGATAGCTACAAGTTCCGAGATAACTTGCTTGTATAGCCGTGGTTTATGCTAATATGGGCTTATTATGAAGAAATTTTGATTTGATTACATAATTTATACCTACCTACGAGTAATTTATGAGACGTGGAAGGAGGCGAGAGTGCTGGCTGGCGATAGGGTCTTCTCGAAGCGTCTGGTGATGTCCACATGTTCCAATCAGGAGCGGAAATGGAAAAGAGAGAGAGAGATCATCATCATTCCACGTCCGCTCCCTAGTTGGAGCACATGGTATGCACAAAGAGCCTCCATGCATCTCTTTCGGCTGTCAACTCCTTTCAAGTCCATCCCGAAGTTCTGACATAAACTGGCGACGAACTGTCAGCAACGGACGTCGTGAACCAAGTAGACAAGCGTGGTTAAGGCTTTCAGGAAGCATCTGCAGTATATGGCCCAGCCAGCCGTATCGCCTCCGCTTGACGACAGTTGTCACGGAGTTTGCTGCGTATGTTCTCTTATTACCTTATTCCTCACAAAGTCAAACCACCGCACAACCAAGATTCTTCCCAAAATAGCAAAATTCTGAATTTTGAGAACAGGTGTTTCAGAAGAATCTTGGGTGTGCGGTAGCGGTGGTTTGACTTTGTTGTGAGGAACGAAGTAATAATAAAACGCACGCAGCAAACTCCGGTGACAATTGTCATCAAGCGGAGGCGATATGGTTGACTTGACCATGTGCTGCGGATGCCTCCTGAGAGCCTTAACCACGCTTGCTTACTTTACTGGGCACCGGGCTCTCTACGTCCTGAACGTCCACTGCTGACTGTTCGTCGGCAGTTTGTGTCAGAATTACGGGACGCGAACCTGACTTGGGAGGATGCGCAGGACCTGGCAGCCGACAGAGCTGCTCGGAGGATCTTTGTGGACACCGTATGCTCCAACTAGGAAGCGGACATGGAATAATGAATGAATAAAATATCCGATCTCCAGACGGCCTCCATAATGTTGAATGTGGCGCCTGCTACTCTTAGGCGCCCAGTTCGTTTTAAAAGCTGCCAGTTTTCAAATTCTCGACCCTTTCGACGATTCGGTTTGACTAAAGTCAGGGGATTTTGACCATCAAGGCAGAAGTATTACACAGTACATGGGTTTTGGCAAAATTGATTTTTAAACCCATGCATGCGGAGTACCTATTTAGGCTATCCACAGCGACCTGAAGACCCTCGACTGAATCGTCAATTATAACCGCATCATCGGCATACTCGTTACAGAGTTTTTAGGAAGGAGAGATGAGAGAGAGATCGCGTACTCGTAAAGCAGCCAATGAGATGTCATTAGCCCTGCATATCCAAAGTTATTGATTAAAATGTACGTAGCTTAGACTCGCTTTAATTATGACATTTATTTTACGGTCTTCTTCGGCTACTAACCAGTTTTTTACTCGGTGCTATATTTTTTATTGCGCTATTAAAACACTAAGACAGTGATGGGTAATCTTTTTAGCTCAGCCTGTTAAAATTTTGAAAAAGCTGGCTTGACCCTGGTGCCGTGTCACATCTAGGAATATCTATCAGGGATTGCCCCGAACTATTATCTCTCATCAACTTCAGGTGCCTGGAAGAATGATTAGACAGGTGCCACCGTTTTGTAGCAACTATTTTGAATAAATTTAAAAGGTCTATAATTTTTCTTCTATCGTTCAGGTTTAACAAATTTAATGTTTTTAGTAAAAAATCGTAATTTAAAAATTCATGACTGATTCTAAGTTGAAAATAGTTATGATTATACTATTAAATAAATAAATGGCGCGTGATAACTACTTTTAACGACATCTGTTAAGGATATTCCATCTTTCCTGCATTCTGCTTCAAGATTATGGCGTTGTAAACTGAAAAATAGGCACTGAACTAACAGATGTTCGATACTCTGTGAAGAAATATCATCGCATGGACAATAGTCATCCATTCCTTAATTTAAACCAATATATGTTACTTCTCATAGCTCCGTGTCCGGTAAAGATTTGGGTCGTTTCGAAAGTATTTTGGTGATGACGACGGAAGTTTGCTGATTGCAGTTTACCATGCAAGAAAATAAAAGGATAAATAATGCATGTTTAATTATGGATGCCCCGCTTCATTCGCGTTCAGTAATGTGAAGGGCACCACCAACAAGCCGTGGAGTTGGCATAGCCAAACACCGCTTTGGCCCGCAACGCGTAACCCAATGCAACGTCAGCTCGGACAAGTTATTAAACGTCGTGCATTGGAAGAACATACACATTTCATCTTGACATTTCGTGTCACCCGTCCACCAGCTCCTCGCCAGTGTTCGCTAGTGTAAATTCCTTCTGTACAAAATTGTAAGGATGTAACTCGTGTGTATCTATTTAATAAATAACTTTAATTGTAATCCATCTGTCAGCATTTACCTCAAATCAATTCCACGCGCACCCATCCATACGGTGTAAAATAGATTCATTGGCGCCTGGTAAATTATTTTAATTGTTTGTTCTAACGATTTTATTGATTTAATCTTTTACCGAACTTGTCGTGTAACGTGTTGTAATCAATCGAACTTAATATTAATTTATGGGCTCTATTTTGGGTCGCCCAAAATACCTTGGCTTGTCATCTCTGACATGCGCGTCATAGGTTCCCCATCACTGCTTCAGAGTTATTTCAATTTCCAAATCTTAAATTATGGCCAATCAAACGATTTAATGATTATTTTTATTTGCGATTGATATATTTTAATCACCCGACCATTATTTCATTACTGAAATCATTTAACAAATTTAATATTTATGACAATCTTAATTCCAAACTATTTATATGACGATGGTTCATTCCATACAGAACTTTGAAAAAATTGCTAGTTTTTGGTAATTAATTTATTTATTTTAATCAATTAACATTTGTCAGTCTGCACTAAGTTTATGTTCTTTAATTATGTTTTTTTTATTATGATATCAAAATTTAGAATAGGTCAAATATATTATGAAAATCCCTCTCCTCCACTCCTCTACTCTATTTCCCCACCCCTTAACCTTATGTATAAAGTAAATTTTTGGTTTAAGGAAATATGACCACATTTCTGACTATCGTAGGCAGCTGGAATGGCTCAAAATTAGACAGCGGAGAGACTAACTCACTCCCTCTCACTTCTGTTCAATGTACTTCATAGTCCTAACGCTCCTATATACCTGCGTGAAAAATTTCAACGCTTATCAGTTCATGGTTTACCTCTTCGTTCTAATTCTCAAGGCACCCTCCTAATACCCATCCACAATTCCTCTTTCTTCTCTAACTCGTATAGTGTCCATGCGGCTCGACTGTGGAATCATCTCCCATCCACCATCAGAGATGTTACTACATTATCTCTGTTTAAATCACGTCTGAAAAATCATCTCCTTTCTCTTCCTTAATCTCTCCTCCTTTCCGTTTTTCTCTATTTTCCTCATTCCCATTGAGTAATGGTATTGATTTAAGGTAATTTTTAAACAAATACGTTTATTTCTATTTTAATATATCTTTAGCTTTTTAATATTTATTTTCAATTGAATATGTTCTGTAACTTGAATTATAAAAATGAAACAATTATTTTATTGGTTGGTTGGAAGAAATTGCCATTTGGCAATATGCCCGCTAATGTACAAAAACAGGCTTGTACAAAAAGTTAAATAAAAAAAATATTTTAAAAAGATAAGAGGAAGCGAAATCTGTATGCAAAGTTTTTTTATTTATTTTTAAATTAAAAGAAATATTTCATTATGAGAGCCATTTTTAACGAGTTGTAAATAACTCACTATTAGGAAATTGAAATCAAGGTGGGGTAGAGTGGGATTCGAACCGCGGACCTTTGAGCCGCGCTTCCGAGACACTAGCAACGGGACACAACCCGATTCAAAGATAGAGTAAAGTGGTGTTTATCCTCTCTGCCTACTCTTACGGGGAAACAGCGTGATGGTTTTTCGTTTGTTTGTTGTTCTGCTAGAGTTTCATAATACCGGTTCTTCATCTCTGTTGTGATATATCAAAGTACAATGTATTGATGAAAAAATCGCATTTTTTTATGTTTCTTTCATGACTTGTTGCGCCTGCGCGCAGCGGTTTGAATTTAAAATGAATCATAGTTTTTAATTTGCTATCAAATAAGTTAAATCTTTTATCGCGCCGCGACGATAAAATCGCTAATGTATGGCTTTCCCGTTTAACGATACACTTCCCGAGTATATCGATAAAGATTACTGTTGTCAACACTAAAAGTGTTATTAGTGGAATTAACACGATAATATTAAGGACAGAATTGGATATTGACACGCGAAAATGAGTTACTGACGCGAGAATGGGTACCCATTCAATTTTGTAATGTAGAATGTAGAGTTCTTGGTAACAAAGGTCTACGATGTATTCAAGAAAAGTAATTTGCTAAAGAATGTCGATAAATCGAGATTTTTGAAAAAGATAAAAGTATAAAAGCTGCCATTTTCTGTAAAATATACTCCCAGGGCCCCGATTACAATGGGAAGATTAGGACTCATACCTTTACCATGACGGTATAGTTGAAGATCTCTAGTTCTCTAGAGCGATTACGAAGATACACTACCGACCCCCCACCATTTCGATTCAATTCATTTATTGAAATATAACATATACATTACAAACATACATTTAATACGTACATATTATAAAAAAGCAAAAAAATACATGAAAGAGATTAATGTCAAAGTAGTAGGAATATCCTGCTCCGGAAAACCCCTTGGAAAACATATAGCTGATGTTGTTCAGGATATCGTTAGTGTTGGATGCTCGATACCTTCGACCTCGGGACTGTAAACAAGGCCTGCCCTCTCGCGATACGCGTGTTCGAAGAAAACAGGGAACGTTTGATTTTAGGTAAACTAATTGACGTTATGGTTTTCAGTGTCAATCCTGGAATTAATGAAAGGAGTAAGGACTTACGGTTTCCTCCCTTTGGCACTGGTCCAGAAAGACACCATTATCGTTTGCACTGGTCACTTTGCACGCTTTCTTGTATGTTGGTGATTCGAAATCACTGTCACGCTCGCG
This sequence comes from Micrasema longulum, assembly GCF_059751315.1. Classification (NCBI taxonomy): domain Eukaryota; kingdom Metazoa; phylum Arthropoda; class Insecta; order Trichoptera; family Brachycentridae; genus Micrasema; species Micrasema longulum. The sequence goes on along the minus strand of NW_028278558.1, from coordinate 351,366 downwards.
GTACGGTTTTCGTTGTTGTTCGCGGTACGGTTTTTTTGTTGTGTTGTCACGCGTTGCTTTCTTGACTCGCCGTCAGGGAGGAGTAGGTACATTGGGATTCAAAACAAGGACCACCGGAGTCAAAGGAAGGGCTTGACACTTGAATAAAAGAAAATTAATCCGAAACAGTTAGCCTCTCTAGCAGGCATAACCATCGTCAGGTTGGACCTGTATATCGAAATCTGAAACAATCTTTGCTGACACTGTCTTATGTAATTATCAGGAACATTAAAACCAATGCTCATCATAATCTCAGGATTATCGACAATACCGCGCAACAATCGATAAAACTGTGTAGTCAAATACACATTCCTTCTAGTCTCTAAACTGTTGTAGCCGAGCATACCCTGGAGAAACTCGGCCGGGTAGAGCCGAGGATAATACCCGCACTCTCTCGTGTAGAGATATCTTAGAAACTTCTTTTGGATTTTCTCTATGATAAGAGAGTACTTCAGTTCATGTTCACCATCAAGTTTTGGGTAGGTACATCGATAAAAAAACAAGGGAAGCGTACGTCATGGTACACATATTTTATTTTTAAACATTAAACGCCCACAGGGCTTTTACAATACAAATTTGCTTATAGAATACATAATAAAGTTTAAATAACCGAAATATGTTATATGCAACTACTATGGGGAACAGGAAATCATAATGACATAAACCAAGACAGCAAAATAAAATATTAAAGTTAGTGTATGACCTACCCTATCTAACAGCAACCAAAGAACTATTTGACAAACTAAACAATTAAATGTAACTGAACTCTGTAAACTAGAATCCTAAAAATTGATTCATAAATTAGCCACTGATGTAATTGTAGACGAAGAATTAAAACTTGAAAAAAAATTGTAGTAAACATGAATACAGGAATATATCAGAAAAATATCATACACAACCTTCTAAAACGAGAAAAGGAAAATCGAGACTTATAAACCAGGAACTGAAATTATACAATAAACTACCAGACAAATCTAAACAAAAGACTCAGACAACCTTTACAAAGATGTTGAAAATATTATTACTAACAGTGGAATGTGAATTTTAAAAGTAAAATATTTTGTTAAATGTATATAACCTGAAAGGGTTTATCAATGAAAAATTTAAGTAATAAAAAAACAAAAATAAGTAGCAGTTATACGAGTTCAGAGATTAAAAAAATATTAACATTTCACAACACAGATGAAGAACATTCAAGAGAAGGTAATAAAGAAGTCTAGGCATCTACAGGGCTTATGACCTGTCAATGGCTGGTTTAAGGTATAGAAATTAAATAAATAATATTTTCAGGCGTTGCCTAGTATGTAGGTGAAATAATTCAATCAGATGAATCTCACCCGCATAAATAAAGGTTTCAGCTCTTTAACTTCACAAACATCAACAGATGAAAGAATTGAAGGAATATAGATGTCCAAATATAGGCAGAATGGTGAATGTTACACAGTGTGTAAAGTGGCCGCTTAAACCAGCCATTGACAGGTCATAAGCCCTGTAGATGCCTAGACTTCTTTATTACCTTCTCTTGAATGTTCTTCATCTCTGTTGTAAAATGTTAATATAAACAGCTCCCCAGGGAGTTGAATCCAGTTCTTGTCTACAAAAATTTGGACAAACTCAAAATATTGTTATTACAAAAATAAGTTGATCAAAACACGATTAAGAAGTTATGGTAGAAGTAATTCAAAAACTCGTAATTTACTTGTTACAATGTGTAATTTAATATATCTGAAAGAGTAAAATGAATAAATAAAGAAATTAAAAGCATGTACACATATTTATATAAACAAATTCATAAAAGTTATTTCATCACTATGATTATTTAGCAGCAAGGGAGTGACTTGTTTCAACATTAATTTAACTGGTAACTTATTTACGCACTAAAATGACATAGCTTCAGTGACGTCATAGTTGAAAATAAAAATCTCTCGACCGATTACGAAAATACACTACCGATGCCCCCAACCATCAAGTTTTGATGTAAGTACATCGGTTTGTACCGACGGGTCTAGAACACTTCGATACGTTTATCTACGCATTAAAAGTGATAAAAATTATGTTCCACAGAGCGATTTTTTCTTTATTTACGATTTATTTCATTTTTTAATCGCTCTGAGGCTGGCACTTTTTTTTTTAAAATCCTATTAAAAATACGAGAGAGAAACAAGTAAATTTTGAAGTTGAATTAAATTCCCACATAACTGTCGGTTTGAAAAACGAACGCCTAGATGCAAAAAAATAATGTGGCTAGATTCTGTCCTACCAACATAAAAGAAATAAGTAAATTTAAAACCAGTACATCACTTTGTACACTAAATAAATAAAATAGAATAATCATCATCATCATTCCCTTTCCGCACCTAATGGTGCATAGGGCACTGCATTGATATCCAATCGCAGCGTATCTTGATAATTTCACTTTCGCTTCAGGTACCAGTCCAGGGACTATGAAATATTCTAGTGTGAAAACACACTTTTTAAAATATTTTTTTATATCACCATGTCGGAAATCGAACCCGAGACCTCTTGCATGGTGGGCAACGCGCTGATCATTACACCACGAGGCCGATAAAAAAAGAATTGAATAATACTAGTACTAACAACTTGTATCATAATGTTATCATGTTTGGTCAGATTCCTCGTCCTTTGTTTTCTACCCTTAAGTTGGAAACAGTTTTACTTTATGGATATCAACCCCTAGCGTGTTTGTAAATTCTAATGCACATAATCAAGTTACCTGGCGGTTGTCGCTGCGGCCAGGTATATGTCGGCACTACAGCGAGGAAGCGAATTTGCATAATGACAATATAAAATTTTACTTTCAAAGTAAACCAGTGTCTGCTGAAAACGATAATACGCCATTTTGCACATTATTCATTTTAGTAATTAATGCAGAAACAAATATAATTTATATGTGTATATGTCGGCGCCAAATTGTTAAATCAGCCACTCAATTGAGCGGCTAGGCTGTTCATTGCGTGCCGGCGCTGAATGAATTAAGATAACTAATTTTTAATTCTTTTTTACTGATAATATTTCATTGATTCCAAACTTTCAAAATTTTCCTTCTTTTAGAAAACATGCACTATCCTGGATTCAAACTAAAGATTTGAACTCTTTTTTTCTATGACTTATTTTGTTGCCCTTTGGAATATTTTTGTGTTTTTTAAAATATTTTTTATTTCCTTTTTTAATTGCTAAATAAATAAAAAAAACATATTATCTTTTACGGAATATTTCATTTTTTCTTTATTATGTTTTACAAAAATATATATATATATATTATTTTTTTTTAAAAGAAATATTTGCGTTCTTATAATTTACCCAAATATTTAATTTTGAGGGCCATTCTCAACGAGTTGTAAATAACTCACTATTAGAAAATGGAATCAAGTTGGGGTAGAGTGGGATTCGAACCACGGACCTTTGGTCTGTGAGTCCGAGACACTAGCCACGGGACCACAACCCGATAACTGTCTATTATTTATTATAGGAGCAAAAATACATTAACATTTTCTTTTATACCCACGAACAGGCCATGCCTTTGTGGGATTTTTTTGTTTGCTATTTTTCTATTAATATGTATTTCATTGATATGTAATTACGCTTTATTTTTTTATCATTATGTTTATTGTAAAAAAACAAAAAAAAATAAAAATATAAAAAAAGTCAACGTTCGTAAAAATTCAACTTATCCCTCCAACCAATTATTTATTTATTTATTTTAAAGAAACAATCAGACGACAATGTAACATTTAATAAAATACGGTCTATTGACAGACCAGCAAAGTTTTTAAATAACACATATCAAATTGTGGTACAACAAAAGGGTGTGTTTATGTGTATTTGTATGAGATTACTCTCGTTTAGAGGTGTGTTTATGTGTATTTCTGTGGGAGCAAGTTTTCAGGTATGATCCGAGACTCATTTTATAAATAAAAATACTCTCTATGAACGTGGAAAAGTACAATATATCGATAGTGTAGCGACGAAATAAATTTTAGGTTATTCAAAATGTCAGCATTTCCGTGATCAATGACAAATTAAATACGTATAAAAACATGTAAATACTTTAAATAATACTTACGTCGCTATCCTAGATTTAAACCGAGTTTAACTCTATGCGAGGTTTATAAGTAATACTTTTTGCTATACCATCATTATTCTACCACTATTCTCAAGCTGAACTTTATACCCGATTCGTAAGTAAGGCCCCATATAATATTAATTCAGGAAGCTGAACTTTTGAAGATACGAAAAATCTATTGCCAGCAATGTCTAAAATATGTTTTCATGCGCCAACATTTATTTCCTAAAAAAATAATAGATCTATTCAAAGATTGAATAGTCAACTTGAAGTCCCTCATTGTCAATCCAGACTCGGGCAATATTTCATAGTCCTTTGACTGGTACCTGCAACGTAAGACTGATCATCTTACCTTCATGTAACAAAAATGATCACGATACGCTACGATTTGTGTACCAATGCAGCGCCCTATGCACCGTTAGGTGCAAAAAGGGAATGATGATGATAATTATTGCTTAGAACCATGCACCGTTCATTACTCTCAAATAAATTCACGCAGAAAATGGAGCGGCTTTATTCATAAAGCGGTTGCCAATACCGGGTACGGTTGCTTTTGTTTTGTAAACGCAGTCCCGAGACGTTCGAATTTCGAACGAATGATTCACCATTGTTCGAAATGCACAAACGATTTGAAAAAGCCCGCGTAAATCTTAAAGATGGCGATATCTGTCAAGAATTGGTGCAGCGCCAGTGCGGTGTGGAGGCGGACTTGTATTTATTTCTCTCCGATATTTATTGCGTTAGAAGAAATGGGAAGGAAAGAGATGGCTTGATAACTTCAGCTAAATTGCTAGTAAAATATGTTCCTTTTTGATTTTTTGTACTCAAATATTTATATTGTGTATTTTTATACATGTGTATGCACGACTGTGTTTGTATACATGTATGTTGCAGGGGCGAATCGTCAAATTAAGCGATTATGCACAGCTTACCATTTTATTATTTCAGCAGATCTTAAAAGAAAATGTTGAAGAAACTTTTAAGAAAAAAATAATTAACTGGCTTATATGTAACACGACTTCATATTGATTATTATTTTATCGTCATCTTTTTAATTTTGTGTAAAGAATACGTATGCTTTTAGTTCTTAAAAAAATTTATATGACTTTTTAAATTTATATAATTTCTCTAACGTTTTTCTTTGTAAAGAAAATATAAGAAACCTGCTGGCAAGCCGGTTTCGCGGTTTAGCGGGTTTTATAATTTTCCTTTTTATATTTTTCTGTTCATGTTTACCTTCTTAAAAAAAAAATAAAAACAAAAAAATGAATAACCACAAATTTACTGCTTCAAATATATATTTTTTATTGAAATAATAATAAGTGGTTAAAAACCAAGTGTTTGTATTTTTACTGGGTATTGTAAAATTATAATATTTTCAATATCTCAAACTTTTTAACAAATGTTTTTCGCCGGCTGATCGCTCAAGGTAATTTACGTTCCTCGAACGTGCTCACTTACTGTTCTCGCCAACGTTAATGTTGCCAACATTAAAATGTCCAAATATTCAAATTAACAGCGCCTACCTCGCAGCTGGATTCGGGGCAACTTGTAATGAGATTTTAAATTCTTCCAAATTATATGTTTCCAAACTTTTTGAGAAGAAAAAAGTTTTCTTTCTTTTGTTGCGATCGTTTTATAAATTCGTGTTTAAAGAAATTTAAATTAAGGTTCAAACTTCTTTCTTTTATACTTTACGGGGGCTTAAGAATCCTAATTCAATTGAACTTTTGGCACTAATTGATTATATTGACAATCTTACAAGACGTAACAAACTGAAAAGTTTATTCTTAAATTTAACTCAAAACAAACAAAATACTTTTTTTATAAGCATTTTTCTAGCATAAAGATTTTGATAATTTATTTGCTTTTTTTTCCGACTCGTGTAGTAGTCAGCGCGTTTGTCTACCATACGAGAGGTCCCGGGCTCGATTCCTGGCATGGTTGACCTGATTTATGTTTTTATGTGTTTTTCTACTAGAATGTTTCATATTTTCATGTTTTTTTTCGTAAAATTATTTATTTAATTTTGAGTTGCTAGAATTCTACTCGTTCATGCGCTTTGTAGCTGCGGGACGATTGCTAATCTTGCTTCAATATGTAAAGGGTATTAACCAAAAACACATAAATGTTGTAAATGGGGTTTCGAATTTCAACAATGTATGCTCTCAGTAGCTGCTAGACTTGTTACAATTGAATTCATATTTTTTTTAATAGTTTTATTTTATTTTAATATCATTCAAACACTAAACTTCATTGTCTAATTAAAACATTATGAAAATGGAGGCTAGATTACAAATCGTCCATGCGCTCTGTAGCTGCAAGACGTGTTGTAATTTAGCTCATATCTGTTATAATTACAATAGATCATTACCAAATTAAAACAGTGATGGAGAACATTTTATAGAAGGGAATATGGACCACAATATGGCCACATAAACCAGCCAATTAGTGAATGTGAATGCTAGGAATAGTGATGGATACAAGAATGGATGATCATCATTTCCTTTAAGATACAAGTATCGCAAAAATCGCTTTTGCGCCTTTACAATTTAAGGATGTGGTCTGATTCAGAATGTTCCAAATTATAGATCAGTATTCTTTTGACTTGGTCAACTCACCTGGGGTAATCTAGTTTTAAAATTCGAGTTCATTTCGTTTTGTTTGGAGGTTTTTGGCATTTAAACACCACGCTTGCCAGACGGGTTGGTGAGTTTGAATTCAGCCGCCCTTAACATAAGGAGCAGCGCTGTTTGTAGCCGCCCAATATGGGTCAGACGCCACTGCCAGTTTGGTTCACGGGAGGTATTTTATTTCCCTCCTACCCTGCATATCTGCCGAGTGTTCCCCTATCCACCACCTGAGGACGCGTCCTCTAGCGGTTACAAGTCCCTATATGCTTGAAAAGTCAAGTAATATGAATCGTGCATATTGCCGGTGACAACATATGGACTAGAAACCATGTCTATAACACAAAAAAGTAGCCAGAAATTAAAATGCACGCAACGATCCATGGAAAGACAGATGCTCGGTGTATGTCTAAGAGACAGAATAAGAAATGAAGAAATAAGGCGCCAAACCGGAGTCGTGGATATCATGGATCGTGCAGTGAAATTGAAATGGCAGGGGGCAGGGCACTTGGCGAGACAAAATGATGGCAGGTGGACACCCAGAATAATAACGCGGAGACCATGGGTAAACAAAAGAAGTGTTGGAAGGCCACAGAAAAGATGGGTCGACGACATTGTCTTTATTGCCGGTAAAACGTGGATGATGAAAGCGGGTGATAGGAAGGAATGGAGACGTTTGGAAGAGGCCGTCATCCAGCAGTGGAGAGAATAAGGCTGCAGAAGAAGATTCTTTTGACATGACCAGACTAAAGATTTTGGTTTATCTGATCATGCCACGTCTTCCTCGGTTGTTTTCGTCTCACGTTAGCGTTCATCTTTGATATATATACTTGTTTTACCATTCTTTCGTCGCCCATTCATTCTACATGACTAAACCATCTCAGAGACCCTTTCTTAATCTTATCAGCTATACCTGACTCAGATTTACACTCTCGCCTGATTTCATCATTCGTAACCCTGTCATAAATTTATTTCCCACACATTCGTGTATCACTATACTTTGTAAAATTATCACTGCTCTAATGCCATAATCCAGGGAGAAAATACAGAAAACGTCTATTAATTGTTTTCGGGAGATGCGCCACGTTGTTAAACGCACTTTCGGTTCGAAATAAGTACAAAAACGCACTTATTTGACTGACTGTTTCCCGCCAAATAAGGCGCACGGCTGCGGCCGCCATCTTGTTGCGTCACCGGTCGCCATTACGGGTACTGCTAAGCTTGTCGCCTCACCGCGGCGGTATGCAAAATGATGCGTACAAAGGTAGGTACTGCAAATCTGAAGACTTACTCACTTTTATAAGTCCCGATCACGCTGCTTTCACAACATTGTAGGAATATTCATTTTCGTTTAGCAAAATAAACAAAAACAAAACAAACTGGGAGTGCGGCTACACATAGCATTCCTCGGCATAGCGCATCATGTTTCAGCTATTCCTTTTCTCTTCAAGGTTCTAGACTTTGGAATGAGCTACCTCTTTTATGAATGCTAATTGCCCCACTCCATAAAAAGAGAAACATCCCCGGACCATTTGTCCAGCAGGATGCTTTACTGTTGGTCTAAGACACTCATCACTTAAACGTTCTCCAGATCTTCGTCTCACGTACTGAATTCCATCCTAACCAAACAAATTAAATTTACTCTCATCGGAGAAAATAACTCGTCGCCAATCGATTTCAGTCCAAGTTTTATGTTTTTTAGCTCATTCTAATCGGGAAATGCGCATTTTTTCGGTCAGTAGTGGCTTTTTGAAGGCCTCTTGGCAAAAAAGCCGCTCCCCCGAGTCTTCGGCGTACTTTGTGAACACCCACCGGCCTTTATGAATTCTGTCCTTATAAATCTACGGTACTTTTGAATCGATTCTCCAAACGGATTTGCTTTAGCAGTCCCAGTACCCTTTTTCGCTCTAGACTTGCAGAACCTTTAATTTTTTTATACAATCTAACACTTCAGTGTGACTGCATCCGAACTTCTCCATAGAGCTACCTCTAGAACTCACTTTTTGCGTCGCCAAATTTAAAGTTGTATTTTTTTGTAAAACGCTTAATTGCTCAAAATTTGCCATAATTCACAAAAGTATTAATACTTGATGTCAACACGTTGAAATTCACAATAAACTGGTCTCATTATTTGAGTAAAACCCAATTCAGGTAGAAAAAAATTAAGGCATGGGGTAATTAGTTCTTAGAACTTATTTATACCTGCATTAGCCCTTTTTAATAGTTGGAAAGTTTTCAGGCTCGCTACTTTATATTGATTTTTTTAAATATATCTAAGCGATTCTCGGGGATTTGTAATGTAACTGAAATTGTTGAAATATTATACATGCCCCTAGTAAGAAGCCAGTTAGAATATGGGTCCTCATTATGTCACCCATATAAACAGGGTGGAGAAGGTCCAACACAAGTTTTTAAGATTTATGAATTTCAAATTAAATATTCCAATTGAAGAGCTTAACTATAAATGTTTAATGAAGCATTTAAAATTACGATGTATTAGTGATAGAGGGGAAATTTCGGATTTAGTGCTGCTTTTCAAGTTATTAAATAATGTTCTTGACAGTCCCAAACTGTCAAATTGTGTAAATGTTTATGTGACAAAGCGTGGGACGATACAAAATACTTCTTTTGCTGTTGATTTGCATAGTTCAAACTATGCTAAATACTCGCCTATTCCACGGCTCCTCATATTAGCGAACCAACATGGAAACATATTTATTTCATTTCTTTATACACATTAAAATCAATACTTTTTAATCACTTCTTTTCTAAATTATAAAAATGTACTAAGTGTTATACTTGTTTTACTGTTTATGCTATGATACATCGCCTCTGTTACTTTAATACTTTTTATATTTAAACCCTTTATTTATTGTTACTTTGCTGCATACCAATGTTATAATTTCTAATTTATTTTTTCTTTATTATTTCCTTATTTTCTGCTGATGTTATTTCATGTGTCTATATTTTCATACCGTGTTCAGGTGATTCGTTTTATTATAATTGTTTTTCAATATTATTTTATACTTTGTCAAAGGCGTAAGCCGTCGAAATAAATACATAAGTAGAATTAATGATCAAAAGTGTAAAATCTCGCACGCTCTTCACCGTTCGCCGAGAAAGTTTGCCAAACGGGCGCCCGAGGCCGCAGAAGAAGTCGTTGTGACCAAAGTGGACGGTTTTGTTATTTAAATGGGTTCATGTTGGTAATGAGGTTTTGTTCCCGGAGATTTATGGCCCCCGGGGGCCGACCGCCACCGCGAGGAACTGGAGCACCTCAAATGGCCCCAACTCCCCGCGAGCATACTTGGAAAGGCTCGTGACAAATCTTTAAAATATTTTTAATCTGGAAAAAACGATATTTTGAGTTTGTCCGCTTGAACGAATAAAATAAACAAGCTATCACGCCGTTTCCCTGAGAAATAGGCAGAGAGGATCGAACTCCACATCACTCTGTCTTTGCGTCAAGGTAAACATCAGAACTCAGAACAGAGAATTCACAAAATTAAATTTTAAATAAGGGAGTAAAAAATATTGTGAGTAATGCAACTTTTAAATTTATTTCAACAAGAGGGAAAACATTTTTGAGAAGGGAACATGATAGTCTAGGCATTAACAGGGCTTATGACCTGTCATTGGCTGTGATAAAGGTTTCAGCTCTTTTACTTCATAAAAGTGAACAGAGGGAATAGTTAAGGAAATGTGGATGTTCAAACATAGGCAGAATTGTGAATGTTACACAGTGTGTAAAGTGGCCACTTAAACCAACCAATGACAGGTCATAAGCCCTGTAAATGCCTAGACTATCAAATTTCATACTCAAAAATGTTTTCCCTCTCTGTTGAAATCCAGCCAGTCTGCAAGCATTTGGACATACTCAAACATTGTTGTAATGCAACAACAGCAACAACAAACCATCACGCCGTTTCCTCGTAAGGGTAGGCAGAGAGGATAAAACGCCACAACACTAAATCTTTGCATACAGATCTCGCTTTCTCTACATTCATACATCTTCTCATGCACGCGCGCCCATTATTCCGACTTTTGACATGTCCATCTTTAAGTATTTGTTGGATTTGGTCATGCCATGTCTTTCTCGGTCTTCCTCTATTTCTGCATCCATCAACATTCGCATTGTAAATATTCTTAGCCGTTCTTTCGCTGTCCATTCGTTCTACATGTCCAAACCAGCGCAGAGCTCCTTTCTTGATTTAGTCGATAATGCTCGTCTCAGCCTTACATAATGTACGGATCTCAACATTTGTGCATATAGATAGCGTGCTTAGTTTTACCACACATTCGCCTGAGAGATCGCATTTCGACAGCATTCAGCCTACTTTCATCCCTGTTTTTCCAAGTCCATACATTGCTCCCATACACCAGGGACGGGACCAGGACTCCGTTATGAACTGCCAGTTTTGCCTCTTGTGACAAACATTTATTTGCCAATTGTAAACTTTTAAATATTATGACTAAATTAAATAAAATGAATAAAATCTATAAAATTTATATTATTATTATAGATAACTCATATAGCGCCATTTTTGTAATATAATACCTCAAGGGCGCTTTACATAGTGATTCTATAGATAAATAAATTTAATTGAAACTTTTAAATTTGCAATTTAATAAAAACAGTATATTTTGTTCACATGCTACGGATTTATTCAAATGATTTAGAGAACAAGTCTGTTTTAAGTTTTTTTCCGAAACATCACTTCACTTTCACAGCCTCGCACCTCTGCTGGGAGAGCATTCCATGCTCATGCATGGACCTGCATGCCACAGGGCCTGCGACCGCAAATGCGCGTGCACTGAATTTAGTGTGCTGTTTGCGTAGAGGTATAATAACCTTTTCTCTCGCAGTAGACGTAGCTGATCTAAGCGTTAGACGCCTGTCAGCTAGTTCACCTGGAATGTAGAGTTCCCTTAGGTATTCCGGAGCAGAGTTGTGCAGTGATTTATACATATGCTAACAGAGTTAGTATTCCACCCTCCGTGGAAAACGTAGCCAGTGTAATTCCCGAAGTAGTGGAGTGATATGACTGATCTTAGAGATTCCGAAAATAAGTCTCGCTGCAGCATTTAATTCAGACTGTAGGCGAGTGATTTTGTTCATTGGTTGACCTGCGTCTTACCATTACAATAATCGACTCTAGACACTACAAACGTATTTATAAATGGACGGGCGGCATCAACCGGCAAATTTTGGCGTATGTCATAAATGAATAAGCAACTTTTCCGTGCATGTGGGCACCGCCGTAGCTCAATCACAAATAACTATCGACGTGCTTAAAAACATGCTAAGCATTTGAGCGATCTCAATGAACAATAATGAACATGCTTAATTTATCGCAGTCATAAGTCAACTTGTGTGTCATCTCTAAGTCAATGCACGTGTCGGTTTGTTTTTTGTTTTCCTCGTTAATAAATACAGTTCACTGGCTAAAAATCGGCTTTTACTATAAAAATAATACAATGTATTGCATTTGCAAAAGCGTAAGAAGTATCTGATACAAAAAAGTGAAAATTAAATTACAATTACTATGAAGACTGCTTTTCTTGACATTTGGCTTGCCAACCACCGGAAAAATGCTTTATTATAGCGTGATAAATAATAAATGTATAAAAGTAGCACTTTTGGAATATTTTCCATATTTACACCGGTGAAATTCAAATATGAGATTATACGTCGCAAAACGTAAATATTTTGACATTTAATATTTGGTGTTCACGGATGTTGCATTGTGATTGCAAATACGATAAACAACCATGGTGAATTGTTATCACGTCGCTTATCAGCACATCGATAGTTATTTGTGATTGAGCTACACGGAGACTTATGTCCTCAGGTGCGGTGTGCGGTATGCGGTGAGCAAGCTGTATCGCGATTCTAATTTAATCTAATGAATCGGGTTTTGTGTCGCGGACTCATGGGTCAAAGGTCCGAGGTTCGCACCCCACTCCACCCCAACTTGATTTCCATTTTCTAATAGTGAGTTATTTACAACTCGTTGAAAATGGCCACCAAAATTGAAATATTTTGGTAAATGTAAAAACATAAAGATAAAACTACTACTTTAACGAAAGGTAAAGACGACACAAAATATTCGTTCAGTTTATGACTGGCGCTGTTGCGCAGTTGCTTAGACGGTTGACTGTGAAACTGGCGTCGTGGGTTCGATTCCTGCCAGTTGCAAGAAAAAAATCCGAGAAAGATTTTTTCTCAATTGGTCTAGGGTGTTGTGGTGTATTTTTAATTACCTCCTTCCGTATTCCCCCTTTCCCACTTGCTTACAAGCCTCCATTACGCACATTCTCTCAAAGACGAGAATTTCACAAGTATCGTCACTATATTATGGGGCACCCCCGAGAATCTCCCATTTCTCAGCCCGAGATCCAACGAACTGAGTAAACAATCTGGAATTCCTACTATTTTTTACATAGTCAGAATACTATACTTTTGTAAGCCTATCTGTTTTCTCTTTTGCTATTTAAACCTTGACCTGGCTAGAAAATAGAGTGGAAACAGCCATAAAGAGAAAATAAAAGTACGAAGGCGCCAGGAAAGTGGCAAGTCTACGTCAGATGCGGGAGGCGGGAAACGGGGCATTTGAATATAACATTGGAACGCGGAATGCGGGAACTGCCATAGGAAGTCGGAAGTAGCGATAGTATATTCTTTTGAAAATCCCGCGCGAAATTGTGACGGATTTGCTATTTGTTGGTCCTTCGAGCCGGATTTACAATAGTTTTTTTCTATTTATTTTTTAATTTTTGTTTTATTCAAATAAACGGAGCATAGTGCGTTTTACATATTAGTTGGAAAATACATTCACAAACAAAAAAAAAATATTTAGAATCTCGATACAGACATCAACATGTATGTCCAAATGCTTGCAGACTGGCTTGATTTTTTCCCTTGAGAGTTGTACATAGTTAAATTTTGTTGATATTTAAAGAAGGGAATATGGGAGTCTGGGCATTTACAGAGCTTATGACCTGTCATTGGCTGGCAGGCGTTGCCTATTAGGTGAATTGTTTCAGCCGGATGAATCTCACCCACGTGATAAAGGTTTCAGCTCTTTTTTTTATTTCTTTATTTTTATTTATTTATTTACACCTTTTATCAAAAATACAATTTTACGTTCACTTTGCCCAGCTAACAAGAGTACATACCCCGTTCCAAGTTAGACAATTACATTCTAATATATTATAATAGTTAACAAATTAATAGAGAGCACATACTAATAAAATATAAGCTTACTCGTATACACATTTTGATACATATATACACATCCACATACACACACACGTACTTACACCCATGCTCATACATATCCATACATTCATAAAACATAGACAATTTATTCATAATGCGAAACTTCATGGTTGCCATTTGTATTCATGTATTTTTAAATTATTCTTTATTTTTATATTTTATTTTCGACATCCAGTAAGAATCTCCAATCCGCGGCATGCATCAACTTTTCTGAATCCCTACGACCAACGTCACTAAGGAGCGAGGTCAACGCCTTCCGCAACTTGACAACACTCCCGTCTTTCCACGATTCTGGCAAAAGGTTATGGACTTTTTTGCCTGCGTAATAGTGTTGTCTCGATGCCTTCACTTTACTTCACAAAAGTCAACAGATGTAATAGTTGAGAAAATGTAGAAGTTTAAACATAGGCAGAATAGTAAATATTACAGTGTGTAAAGTGGCCACTTAAACCAGCCAATGACAGGTAATAAGCCCTGTAAATGCCCCAGACTCTCATATTCCCTTCTGAAAAATGTTTTCCCTCTCTGTTGCAGCAAATTTAAATATTTTACAAATCACAACTTATGACACAAAAGCAGTTATTCGTTAAAACAATACTCGCTTACAGATTCAAAAACTATTCTTACTCAAATGAAAGACATAACCCCTACAATACATCACATACAAATAATACAATCACTAGATTATCAACATAAAGACAACTTAAACAAATACAAACTAATACCACTTTCGGACATAGGGATTTTGAGTATTATGCAAGTATAATCTATAACTCACTTCCACTGTCCATTAAAAGCATTAGTAATGAGAAAATGATCAAAAAGTCATAGTCAAAAAACATAAATACGTAGTAACATATTACAACAGAGATGAAGAACATTTAAGAGAAGGTAATATAGAAGTCCAGGCATCTACAGGGCTTATGACCTGTCAATGGCTGGTTTAAGTGGCCACTTTACACACTGTGTAACATTCACCATTCTGCCAATATTTGAACATCTATATTCCTTAAATTTTTTCATCTGTTGATGTTTGTGAAGTTAAACAGCTGAAACCTTTATTTATGCGGGTGAGATTCATCAAATTGAATTATTTCACCTACATACTAGGCATTGTTGATAAATTACCTGGTCCATGAAGAAGTATAGAAATTGAAAAAATAATATTTTCAGGCGTTGCCTAGTATGTAGGTGAAATAATTCAATCAGATGAATCTCACCCGCATAAATAAAGGTTTCAGCTCTTTAACTTCACAAACATAAACAAATGAAATAATTGAAGGAATATAGATTTTTAAATATGGGCAGAATGGTGTATGTTACACAGTGTGTAAAGTGGCCACTTAAACCAGCCATTGACAGATCATAAGCCTTGTAGATGCCTGGACTTCTATATTACCTTCTCTTAAGTGTTCTTCATCTCTGTTGTATTATGTTAATATAAACAGCTCCCCAGGGAGTTGAATCCAGTCCTTGTCTACAAAAATTTGGACAAACTCAAAATATTGTTGATAAATACGTAGTGTTTAAAACTGTCTGAACATTAACTGAACCTTTTTCCACTGTCCATTCAAACAATCGTTAGTAGCGAGAAAATTTTCAAAAGCATATTTCTAGAAATAAAGATAAAAGGCTGCCATTTTAAAAAATCAGAATTTCAGAATTCTATATGTATAAAGGTTTGAAAATGTATGGAGAGATATCTGAATGAAGTAAAAATAAAAAGACAACAACATTTAGAGCATATCCAAATGTTTGCAGACATGCAGGATTTCCGGCCTAGGGAGTTATATAGACCTAAATTTGGTGCAACAGAGAGGGAAAATATTTTTGAGAAGAGAATAAGGAAGTCTTGGCATTTACAGGGCTTACGACCTGTCATTGGCTGGTTTAAGTGGCTACTTTACACAATGTGTAACATTCACCATTCTGCCTATATTTAAACATCCACATTTCCTCAAGACCTTTGTTACCAAGAATATTTTTAAAATGATATACAACATTACTAAGATTTGTTGCAATAGGCAAAATTAGCAGTTCACAATGGAGTCCCGGTCCTGACCCTGATGTACGGGAGCGAAGTATGGACTTGAAAAGACAGGGATGAAAGTAGGCTGAATGCTGTCGAAATGCGACCTCACAGGCGAACGTGTGGTAAAACTATGTACGATAGATGCACAAATGTCGAGATCCGTACATTATGTAAGGCTGAGACAAGCATTATCGACAAAATCAAGAAAGGAGCTCTGCGCTGGTTTGGACATATAGAGCGAATGGACAGCGAAAGAACGGTTAAGAATATTTACAATGCGAATGTCGATGGATGCAGAAATAGAGGAAGACCGAGAAATACATGGCATGACCAAATCCAACAAATACTTGAAGATGGACATGTCAAAAGTCGGAATAATCTGCGCGCGTGCATGACAAGATGTATGAATGTAGAGGAAGCGAGATCTATATGCAAATATGTGGCGTTCTATCCTCTCTGTCTACCCCTATTGGGAAACGTCGTGATTGTTTATAAAATGTGTTGTTTCATGCTTAAAAACCGCCCGAAATGAATGAATATACATATGTGTATGAAATATTGACGTTTGTGGGCCCGGCCTTAGATCCTTAGAGCGTCGTTATGAGTTGTAAGGATATCTTTATTACCAAACAGTTATTTTATATTGCGCCATATATCTCAGCCGACCCATTTAGGCTCGCGAATATTCTTATTCAACATTCCCAACATAATTACATCACAAAAACTGACAAATTTCTAAATTTTTTATTCAATTCAAACCTTTGAGTCTATCATACACATGCATTGGCATGAAAAACTAATATTTTTTTAATATATGTACATATATACGCATACTGTTGTGGCCAGCGGTTCAGTTAACGCGATTTTTGTCTTTGTCAAAAAAGGATAAATCAAATCGACTCATGTAAAAAGTAAATTTTAGCGGAAACAAAAATAGTACGATTTTTAATAAAATTAACTTTTTTTTTTATTTTTTTATTTTTATATTTATTATTATTTTTTATTTTTATTTATTTAAATTTCATTGATAAACCCTTATGGGTTAGAAATATTTAACAAAATATTTTTACTTTTAAAATTCACATTCTACTGTTAATAATAATATTTTTGACATCTTTTGTAAAGGTTGTCTGAGTCTTTTGTTTAGTTTTGTTTGGTGGTTTATTGTATAATTTCAGTCCAAGGTTTATTAGTCTCGATTGTCCTTTTCTCGTTTTAAAAGGTTGTATATGATATTTTTCTGATATTCTCGTATTGTGTTCATGTTTACTACAGTTTTTTCAAGTTTTAATTCTTCGTCTACAATTACATCAGTGGCTAATTTATTAATACATTTTAAGGATTCTAGTTTAAAGAGTTCATTTATATTTAATTGTTTAGTTTGTTCAAAAAGTGTTTTAGTTGCTGTTAAACCACTACCACTATTTAAAAATTAAATACCACTATTTAAAGATTAAATAGTGGTAAGTCTTTTTTCATGAAAAGTATTTTGGCCGCTTTTACACCTAATAATCTGTTCTAGTGTTCTTAACATATAAGACCAGCTCCGCTCAGTATTCGCTCACTGGCGAAGCTGCTGAGAGGAGCTGATAAATATTGGGGCACTAATGGCAAAATATTAGTATAAATTTAATTTCCACCAGATAAGGGGATCGTCGTGTAAAGGCAGTCGTTTTTTATTTTTGTACCTTGAAGTTCTGACTGTTTCCGAAAATAGATTGTCATTCTCGTTATTTGTAATCGAGTCTTGCTGGTCTTTATTTATACTTAACATGGATTCTAACATTTGTAATGATGAATTCATCATTGATGACGACGTAGGTTACCTCCAAAATAGAAGCCAATATGCCTCCTATGGTCTGTTCGCATTTTATTTCTATATTTTTTCGGGAGTCCCGCAAGGCTCTAACCTGAATCCATTGTTCTCTTTATTGGTAATATGAAAAATGTAATTTCGAACTTGCGTTTTCTGTTATTTGCGGAAGTCTTAAAACTTTTCTTAAAGGTGACAACTTTGGACTATTTTCGTCTTCTCCAAGCGGATATATCTAATATATGTGAATGAGGAAGGCGAAACAAACTTAGGTTAAATGTTTCCAAGTGTTTAGTTACGTCTTTAACTGGGGTTTAAAAAACTCTATTTTTTCGCTACAAAATGAACGACCAGAATCTGGTACGAACATCAAATGCTAATAATCTGGGCGTTAGATTTGTGAGCATCCTGACATTCCATGATCACATAGAGGCAATCAGTGGTAAATCATTGAAGATGTTAGGATTCGTTCTGCGTACTGCCAGGTTTTTCGAAAATACCCGCGTACTGAGAACTCTTTTCAACTCCTCGGTGCGAAGTAGACTCGAGAGTGGCTCTATTATTTGGGGGCACATGAACTGAAGTACTCTTTTATGATAGAGAAAATCCTAAAGAAATATCTGAGAAATCTCTACATGAGAGAGTGCGGGTATTATTCTTGGCTCTACCCGACCGAGTTTCTCCAGGGTACGCTCGGCTACAACAATTTAGAGACTAGAAAGAATGTGTATTTGACTACACATTGTTATCGATTGTTGCGCGGTATGGTCGATAATTCTAAGATTATGATGAGCATTGATTTGTATGCTCCTGATAATTAACCTAAGACAGCGTCAGCATAGATTGTTTCATATTCCAACATACAGGACTAATCTGCCGATGGTTATGCTTGTTGGAAGGGCTACAGCTACGCTGAACAACATCGCTATGGATTTTGATCAGTTCCATGTATCCGAAAGGATTTTCCGAAGCAGGATTCTTATACTAATTTTTTCAATTGTCTCGTTCGTGTATTTTTTTAAATTTTATAATATATACGTCTTAAAATTTAGTTTGTCATGTATGTATTATTTTTAATAAATTAATTGAATTCATTCTCACTTTGAGTAGGGCACCTTTTGAGGGAAGGTGTGCCGTCATCACAAGTAGAATAAGTGGACTCTCTGGATTCTCTGGTTCTGCTGAGCGTCATGTTTAATATTTTAGACTCAACCTGCTCCGTAGTGATGCTGGAAAAAAATAGATTTATGTCACGAATCTAAATACGTCGCAATTGAGTATTTGTCGTCTTTGGTCAGTTCTCCAAATTTTGCGCTTGATTTCAATTCATCACGTTATCTTTTTAGGGAGTTTTGAAATTGTTCTGAAGTATCAGGTATCGTTAAGAAAACTTATGTTAGTATGTAAACAAACGCGTTGCGACAAGTGCCGAAAGCACGCGCCCGGCTTGCTTGTGGTTGGCTGGAACGCCTGGAACACCCCTTTCGCGCGTAAAGTTTCTTTGGAATTCCCGTTATAAATGTTGCGAAAACAGAAACAAAAATGTATGTCACAAACCGTGCACAACTTCCGCAGTTGTGGAAGCAGAAGCAGAAGCAGAGGTCTGTTGCACCACTAGTGGTGATGCGAGAGAGAGGCGCGAAAGTTATTTCCTCGATAGCTAGAGAGCGCATGAACTAATCCACGAAGGTCCACCAAGGTCAGCCAACACACGCGTTACTAAGGACGTTTACTGCTACTTAATATACAATGTAAATCGACTGACCTGTGTTGGAGTGTTCCCCCTCGCTCCACCAGATATTATTTGCGGGAATGATGCGGATGTTTAATTCTTCCTCAATTCAGCTTTGCGTATCAGGATTGGATATTGGATGCGGTGATGATAATAATGCTATTGACACTTTATCGCTAACTATATATAGATAGCGGTAGGAATATTATTTTTAGTTGTTAGTTTATCGTGCGGATCACAGACGACATTCATTTGTTTTTTCAGGAAAGTACAGCTGTCAGTTTGATATTTGAATGTGGAATTTTTAAATTGTTGAAATGCGGTAGGTACTGCCAGGCTGCTCAGGTTCCCACTTCTCTAGGAAAAGCTGACAACCTAAACATATAAACGGCAGTAAACTTTCACGCGTAACCAACTAGTAATAACTCTATTTCATTAAACATATTTGGAGTTGCCGTAGTTTACCTCTCGCATATCGACATGTACACCGCAAGACAAATAAATTTACGAGTTCTCAAAAAAAACTAAAATTGACATATAATGAATTATTCTTGATATTTAATTAGTTTTTTTTATATTGTTTGACATATGTGATGACTACTCGTTATTTCAAGGTTAAAATAAAAAATCTTACTCATGAATTGTACTTAGAAATTGCCATTATATATCAGGTATCAGATTACCCGAACCTTAGAGACCCATAACGGTTCATTTATGGTCGAGTGTTTGTGATGGAATAATAAAAGACATGTTATTTTTTAATTCATATTTAAGAAGTAGGTTCTTATCGCTTTATTTTAAATTAAAGTATTTTACATTTAAACATATTTATAACATTTAAAAATATTTAGTACTTAGTGAATTCACCTTTATTTTTTATAACATGTAAAATTCTATTATTTAGAGAAGCGTAAAGCGAATCTAAAATTTCTGATGTTATTTCTTCTTCCCAAACTTGAATGAAGTTTTTTTTTAATTCCTCAATGTTTTTTGATTTTTTTTTCCCGACTTTTTTTTTCATAATCGCCCATAAATTTTCTATCGGGTTCAAATCAGGGCTATTCCCGGGCCACGTCAACGATTTTAAGCCAATTTTCTCCTTGAATTCATTGATCTATAAAAAAACAATAAATTATTTATCATGTGGTCACAAAATGCATTTAAAAATATATATATTTGTACTCACAGTGCGGGCTCTATGGCACGGCGCAGAATCGTCCTGAAAAATTGGGTCCGCGGTATACTGCGTAATGTCCTCGATTGTTGGAATAATATGTTTTTTTAACACTTTTTTGTACTGAATGGCATTCATCGTACCCTGTACAAAATTTAGAGGTCCTAAACCGTATGCTGTCATGCACCCCCAAATCATCACGTAGGGTGAATGTTTAACGGTTCGAGTGACGCACGACGGATGATATCTTTCCCCACGTTTTCGTCGAACTATCTTTCTGCCGTCTGGACCAAAAAGGTTGAATTTTGATTCATCAGAGAAAACAACATTTTGCCAATCCTCCAAGGTCCAATTCTGGTGCTCTTTCGCCCAATCCAGTCTAGCCTTCTTCATTTTGTCCGTGAGTAATGGTTTCTTTGCGGGACTCCGTGCTTGGAAACCATGCTCCAACAGCCGCCTGGACACTGTTTTTACTGAAAATGTTGATGTGCTGGTAGACTGCACCTCTGCGTGTATTTCAGGTGCCGTTAAAAATCGATCGCGCATAACATTTTTTTTTATTAAGCGATCATCTCGGGCAGATGTCACGCGCCCCCGTCCGCTTCCTTTTTTCCGTTCTATGGATCCAGTTTCTTGGATTTTTTTAAATAAAAACCTCACTGCACCTTCTGAATACCCAACTCGACGAGATATTTCACAATTAGATATGTTTTCTTGCGACAATGTGATTATTTTGGATTTTATCGCAATCGACATTTGCTTTGCACTTTCCATGATTGTTGTGTTATGTTCACTCAAACGCGGGTAAAACAAGACTGTTGAGACATTTTAAAATGTAAATATTGTAGAAAGGTGACACATAGTGTCCTTAATTTATTAAACAAAAGAAAGAGGTATCGATAAAGGATTTCTTAGAAAAAGGGTTCAGTAAAGTCAAGGGGCGCGGTAGCAGGTAAACTCGTATTTTTTTTTGTCTTGCGGTGTATGTTGTATCCAAGTATTATGTAACAAATACTAAATCCACGCATGCATGTATTCCAGCGCGTCCCTTGATATGCAAATTGGGGAAAAGTGTGTCCCGAAACTGGAGTAAATTTGTCACATAGGGGATGTTTCCTTTGTGTCTAAAGGGAAGATAGAAAATATTACAAGGGGGTACCAATTTAGGTTAGTCTAGTGACGAAATAAGGGAATTCTTTTCTCCGCTTTTATATTCATAAGAAAAATGATACGCGGGGTGTCAAATGGCCGGAAACGTGCGCTTAAAGGATCCGTTTTTGTTTGAATTTTTACATCGAAATTGGGGAGGGGGAGGTAATACATTCAAATTCGAATTTCAAATTCAAATTAATTTATTTTATGAAAATAACATTTAAATTTTTTTAATTTTTTTTTTATTTATTAAATCATACGAAAAATTTTTTGTACTCCCAGGAGTTACAGCAAACTCATTTTGGGACAGAAAAATATTTACATATAGGTATGTTAACAAACAATAATATAGCAACAAATAGTAATAAAGTAACAAGTAATTTGTTTATTTGTTTATTTGTTTAAATTTAATGTTGTGCACACAGTGCTATGTTAATATAAATCTAGACAATATTACAAACAAAAACTAAACCTAACACAGCACCAATTACGTACACAACACAATATATGAAATAACTATCTAACAATACAACAAGATGTAAGAAGAATTTGTGTAACTTTAAACATTGAAGTAGGGCACACATAAGCAAATTCCCTTATGTGCTCCAATAATAACAATAATAATATTAGTGATACTATACATTAAAGTCTATAAGACTCAGTTTCCGTTTGTAGCAGAGAGCTGAGTCGTTAAAGATGTCTAAATTGTACATCTTCTCAATTTTAGAAAAATTACAAACTGCTCTTCCTAAGAGCGAATTTTGAGCTGCTCTGGTGTTACATTTGTTGTAGCTCAGTAATACAGTATGTCGAGTGCGACGAATAGGAGTATTAAAGTTTATTTCAGACAGCAAATCGGCACAATCAATCCGATTATTTAGCAAATTATAAATAAATAATTGATCCGCAATCATACGCCGTTTATGAAGACAAGGTAACTTTAAATTACTGACATTAGGGAATTTACATTGGATGTACTTATGAAATTTATTTTGTACTTTGTCTATTAAATTTATATAAATGTTGTATTGGGGATTCCAAATGCAGGAAGCGTATTCTAAGTGACTTCTGACTAATGAGGTGTATAGTACCAAGGTCGTGCTTGGATTTTTGAATGGTTTACAAACTCTCATTAGGAAGCCTAACATTTTATATGATTTAGATAGAATAGCCTCTATATGAGTATTAAAATTAAGTTTTGTGTCCAAAATTACTCCCAAATCCCTGCAGCTGTTTTTTTTTTGGATATTAATATTGTTAAAATTATAGGGAAAAGTTATTGTTTTTTTGTTTCTAGTAAATGTCATTTTATGGCATTTCGAAACGTTTAAAGCTAGGTCGTTCTCTTGGCA
This sequence comes from Micrasema longulum, assembly GCF_059751315.1. Classification (NCBI taxonomy): domain Eukaryota; kingdom Metazoa; phylum Arthropoda; class Insecta; order Trichoptera; family Brachycentridae; genus Micrasema; species Micrasema longulum. The sequence goes on along the minus strand of NW_028278558.1, from coordinate 328,076 downwards.
GTAAGTTGAAAACCGGTTTAAATCGTTTTGCATGGCATCACAATCAGAAATAGAATTAATAGAACAGTATATTTTCATATCATCGGCATATACACTAAATTTACAGTGAAGAAAGCATTTGGAAATATCATTGATATAATAAATAAACAGTAAAGGGCCCAGATGGGATCCTTGTGGCACTCCTGAAATTACCTCGACAGGGTTAGACTTAACACCATTTACAATAGTAATTTGGTTGCGGTTACTTATGTAAGATTTTATCCATCTTTTCAAGTCACCGTGTATTCCCAACGAAGAAAGTTTATTGATCAGGATGTTATGATTAACGCGGTCAAATGCTTTTGAATAATCAGTGTAAATTGTGTCGATTTGCTGTCTTTTATCCATATTTTTATGCAGGAAGTCAGTAAATACTGCAAGATTTGATGTTGTTGATCTACAACGAACAAAACCGTGCTGGTAAGGGACAATTAGTGAACTTGTAACTGAGTATAATTGGTCGTAGACGATCCTTTCTAGAACTTTGCTTAATATTGGCAATTTAGCTATCGGTCGATAGTTAGTGACGTCGTGTTTATCTCCACTCTTAAAGATTGGAGAAATAAAGGCTGTCTTCCACCTATCTGGGAAACAACTTTGTTTTATAGATTTTTTAAATATTGCACAAACGGGTGGAGTCAAATTATGAGCACAGTTACGTATGAAAATACCCGGCAGACAATCTATACCAGGTCCCTTTTTTGGGTCTATGCTTAGTAGATATTTAAGCGTGTTATTTTTGTTAATATTGATTGTAGAGATTTCAATAGATGCAGAATCAATAAAATTGTTACGAAAATGTGTTGCCGTTGGATTTGAAAATACCGATCCGAAATAGTCCGAGAAAAGATTCGCTACCCCAGTGTTATCTTGTGCTGTTATAGAATTATATGTCATGTGATCGGGAATTGTTGGGGTTTTTCTTTTTGATTTCACGTAGGACCAGAATTTTTTAATATCCATTTGGATACCGAGTTCAATTGAATCAATATATTTTTTATAATCTGACTTTGATATTTTTTTCTGCCTATTTCGTAACAGAGAAAATGATTGATAATCTAATGGGTTACGGGAAAGCTTCCATTTTCTATGAAACTTTAGCTTTTCTTTTGTGACGTTTTTTAAGGCGGGAGAATACCAATCAGGAAATTTTCCTGTTAATATTTCTTTTGTTGGGATATAATTTTCTATGACATCCTCAATGATTTGGTAAAAATTATCGACAGCTGCGTTAACATTTGGGGCATTTATAACTAGTGACCAATCAGAATCTTTAAGAGACTGATTGATAGCTTGATAGTCTGCTTTGTGGTAAAGTTTTACAATTTTTTTTATTGGTTTTGGTTTGATTAGGTTTGGAAACTCGATGTTTATAAGGATGGCGCTATGATAAGCGTCTTCGGGAACGAGAGGAAAATCCGATGTTTCAATTGAGACAGGAAAGTTACTAATGACGAGATCGAGTATGTTTCCGTGTGAGTTCTTGATATCATGAAACTGTTTGAGGTTAGAGAAGGATAGACAATCAGTCAACGCTCTTGCGCATAGATCATTACGCGCGAGTGGTTGACTGAAAGAGTCGTCGGTATGACATGGGCCATCAGTAATTATATTCCATTGGATATGAGGTACATTATAGTCACCGACTATTAGGAATAAATCGTTTTGGAATTTAGAGGTAAGTTCGCAGATTTGGTTTGTGTGGCTTGAGAATATTGCAAGTCTTTCAGACGCAGTTAGTTTGGGGCCAGTACCCGGTAAGTAAACACAACACAAGTTTAGTCGAAAGTTAGATTGGTTGAGTTTTTTTAAGTTTATAGAAATCCATACATCCTCTGCATCCGAATTCCAGGATGAGTGTGATTGAACATTGAGATTTTTAAGGATCCCAATTAATGCTCCACCTCCTTTTTTTTTACCTTGTTTATTATTAATGTCACGATCAGTTCTATATACATGGTAACGGGAGTCAAATAGCTCTTCGTCGGCTATTCCTTCGACTAACCAAGTTTCTGTTATTAAAATAAAATCAAAGTTGTTGATTAGAACATTGGATAGGAACTCATGCGTTTTAGATCTGAGTCCCCTAGCGTTTTGGTAGTAGACTGTAAGTAACTCAGGCATAAGTAATATTTGGATACAATAAGATAAACAATGTCTGAAGTAAAAATACGAAAATGAGCAGTATTAAAATATTGAAATTCGAATGAGAAGTATTTAACTCAGATTCAAACACACATATAATATTAGAACGTATAACATATGTGTATCTAAATTCTGTAAAATAATGAAAATCAATGATATAAGTGGAATCAGTTGACGATAAAAATATTGGTAAGTAAAATTCCTTATGACTAAAACATATGAGCATGTAATACTGTAATAAAGTACTATAATATAGGCGGTGTATACTTATTAAAAGAAAATAAAAAATAACTAAGACAGGTAATATTATGCCCGTTAGAAAAAATGAGATCGAATTTATAAATCGACAAAGAATAAAGAAAATAAAAAAGAAAATAAAAACCTCAGCCATAAACATATTCAAGTTGGAAGAGTGTTTTATGTTACAGTAGAAAAAGAAATTGGTAGTGTAGTGTATAATAATGTGTATTTGAGTATCAAATGACAGTGAGTTACAATCGGTGACACAAGCGCCGGCTAAAACGCCAATAAGTTTATAAGTAAATTTGAGAAAGTTAAAAATAATTACAACCTTTCGGTGAGGTTTTTTAACACTGTTGTGCAGTAAACGTAAATCGCTTCTGAAGTCTCGTTTTTTCGTAAGTAAATTTTTGAGTTTTTCACCCACAAAAAATTGAATTTATGTTTAATTTTAATTTCTTTAGCGGACCTCAGAAGTGATTTACTTTTCCTTGTTAGGTGATCGTTAACATAAAACTTCTCTGCACCCGACAGTCCGATTTCTTCCAGCGATACACCCTTCTTCTTCCTGATGGCTCCAAGTAGCTCGTCTTTTTTAGTTCTCGACACGAGTTTCACGATAATGTTTCTGGGGAAAGATTTCGATATATTCCGTTTTTCTACAGGTCTACGAGTCACGCGATGGGCATTAATAATATCTTCTTTTTTTATTGTACATCCGGATGCCGCTCCGATCTTACTGACGAGGTCAGAAAGTATTTCATTGCCGGATTCCGGTAACCCGCTTATCTCAATGTTTTCATATTGCAGCTGTTGTTCCCTCTCTAAGCTGTCCCTTTCTAGATGCATATGTACATAAAAACATGTACATAAAAAAAAAACATGAAAAACATAAAAACATGTACGTAATAATATGTACATAAAAACTGAAATAAGATAGCAAGCAAATATATGATACAAATTATACATCCGCTTGCCATCCTTTAAACAATCCATAGTAAAAATTAAAAATTAAATTGTTAAATTTACATATTGCAAGAAATAAATATTTAAGGGGAAAAAGAACTTCAAACTAAATTTCACCCTCCACGTACCTCCTCAAGTAGTAATTTTTTAAATGAATACAGTTATTTATTGACGTTCTATTTAATTTGGTTCATTTATTTAAAAATAACATATGCATTCTTCTTCTTTTTCACGTGTCATGTCGGGTCCCCCCAACGTTGACGATCACTTGAGAAAATGCTTTCCTATCCTGAACAGTGCGAAACAGCTCCTCCACAGTTCTGATCCTGGTACATGCTCGGATGTTTCGAAGCCAGAAAAACTATTTTCTTCCGATTTTCCCCTTCGTGACAAGCTGAAGTATGGCATATTTATCACCTCTCAACGCATGGCCAAAATATGAAATCTTACGGAGCTGAACAGTGGTGAATAATTCTCTATTAGTATTGGCTCTACGTAATACTTCATTGTGGGTTATCATATCGGTCCAAGATATTCTTAACATTCTACGGTGGATCCACATTTCAAATGCTTCAAGGTGGTTTACAATATTAACTTTTAGAGTCCACACCTCTACACCGTACAGTAAGACAGACCATGTATACCATTTGACCATTCGTTGTCTCAGCTAAAGGTTTATATTATCCTCACAAAGAAGATTTTTCATTTTGTTAAATCCTGTTCGGGCTGCTTCTATTCTGCATTTTATCTCAATGTCGGGGTCTAGATTTTCTGTGATGATACCGCCTAAGTACCTAAACTGTTTCACTCTCTCAATATTGATACCTTTATGTTGGAGATTTACATTTAGATGAGTCTCTCGGCTAAAAACCATAAGTTTAGTTTTATTTCCATTAATATTTAAACCAAAACGTTCACCGGACGGAGTTAATCTTATCAAGCAGTTCTTGATTATATGTTTATTTTCATAAATTAAGATAAATCAATTATTTAACTGTATGTCTCCATGTCTGAACTTTAGAAAATTCCGTATTTTGCTTGTGGCAACACGATGTTGAAGGAATTATTTACCTCAGCCTTTTAAGAGTTAAAAAATGTTTCATCTTGTGTGTTTTCCTTCTAGCCAAACCTGTGTGGTCCCGCGTGGCGAGTGACGTCACGGTTTGGGAGGGGGAACCGGCCGCCCTCCCCTGCGCCGCCACGGGAACCCCCACCCCCCAGCTCTACTGGGCACGAGAAGGAGCTCAGGTAAACCATTTTAATTGTTAGTTTGACTAGTGTCCCGACGGAGAGACGGGCGCGTTTCGTAACCGGTAGACATAGAGAAGATAGTAAATGATTCTATACAATATTTTTAAACTCTATTTTACGAGAGAGTTTAAGGCTGTAGTCAAGTAAAATGAACGCAAAATTAGGAAATCATACGATTTTGCCATTTTAAAACGAATGTTTTTTAAAACAATTATTGACTTTTAGACTGACCTTCAGACCAGCCCTAATCACTTTCGAAAGGGCTTTGTTTTAAATTGAATATTACAACCAGAATTATCTTCTTTTTTCAAAAAAAGAGAATTCAATCCTATAAAAAAAGGTTTCAACTAAAGTATTTCCATATATTTTTTTAAAAAGTATTATCGAAGGCATAATTTTAAGTAGAAAAAAAAAAGTCACAAAAATGTTTGCACCTTTTTTCAAAAACAAAAAATTAAAATTTAGCCGCGGCCACTTGTATGTTAAATGTATTATCTGCAAATTATTATTAAAAATTTTTGTTCAATACTTAGTCTTTATTGAGATCCCAGATACCTAAGTTTATTCTCAATTTGAAATGGCGTAATCTGCCGGTCTAAAAGTAATTACATTTTAGTTAAATTATACTTTTAAGTATATTTTTTAACAGAAATACCTTTTAAAAATATTATTTTTATCTAATTTATGTTTTTTTGTTTTTTTTATTATTGCTCGATTAAATAAAAACATTCGTTTTAAAATGGCAAAATCGTATGATTTCCTAATTTTGCGTTTGTTTTACCCGACTACAGCCTTAAGTCTGTTGATGCATTAAAAATATTAAGACTAAGAAGCCAGCTTCTAGTAGTAGCAAGAAGCCAGTTAGAAAATGAGTCCTCATTATGTCACCCATATAAACAGTGTGGAGAAGGTCCAACACAAGTTTTTAAGATTTATGAATTTCAAATTAAATATTCCAATTGAAAAGCTAAACTATAAATGTTTAATGAAGCAGTTAAAATGAATATTTATTAGTGATAGAAGGGTAATTTCAGATTTAGCGCCGCTTTTTATGTTATTAAATAATGTTCATGACAGTCCCGAACTTTTAAATTGTGGGAATTTTTATGTGAGACAGCGTGGGACGAGACAAAATACTTTGTTTCTTTATTTTCAATTTTATTATTTCAATTATTCTTAAATAAATCGCATAAATCACATTGAATCAGTCCAACGTCGCTCGCTTCGAAAAGTAGCGTGGATGCTTAGACTAGAGAGAGGTAATTATTCTCATGCTGATATAGTCAATGTTAAATATTTCTAGTCTACAAATCGTAGAACTAATATTGATTCCATGTATATGTTCGGCATACTAAATGGTATAATCGATGTTCCATCGATTCCTGGGACAAGTAAAATTCAATATTTTGACTCGGAGTATTTTGACTCGGAGGTTGAGAAACAATGAAGTGCTGTTCATCGATCAGCATAGAACAAACTATGGCCTTAATTCTCCAATGACTCGTCTTTGTCGTTTTGTTAACTCGAGACAAGATCATCTGGACTTTTTTGGTTTAAGTTCACAGCGGTTTAAACGAGCACTAAATAAATAGTCCAGATCTTGTCTCGATGTCCCTTATGTTTGTCAATGCTTCTTTTCTTTTTCTAAAAATGTTTTTAACTATTCTTTTATTGTAATATTTAAACCCTACAAATTGTCTAGATGGACAATGTCCGTTAATAAATAAATATTATCTTTACTAACTATAATATCTAAATATTTGAAAAGAAAATTTGAATTTTTTCTAATAGGATTAAGATATTTTTTCAACAGAGATGAAGCTACTTTTATGTTCCTTTCTCAAATGATTTAGTTTTAAAATATCGTTAGTAAAGTTACATGGCAGTTTGCTGATGGCTTTGGTAAACGAGCGTACAGGAGTCTACACCCTAAAGTATAATCGTATAGTCAGTACAGTGTAAATTCACTGTATATTAGTATAGACGTGCAATGGAGTGACTTTTACAACTTCAAAACTTTTCGTATCAAATTTGAACGAGTGCCATAATTCGGGAGTTGTTTTTGATCTATTATCGAGGGAGATTATTGAAGGGATGCTTCATTCGTTGGAAGGGGATGTTCATTCTAGGAAAGGTCCAATTTAAGCTGAGTGGAATTTGGAAATACATAGATTAAGGCTGTAGTCTGATAAAAGTAAGGAAATCGTACGACTTCGCCATTTTCAAATACTGCGTTTTGCAATTGAGGACCGTTTTCACAAAGCGAAATTTCTACAGAAAACCAAATGCGTTTTTTTATTGAAATGGGTTCGTCCACGTGAGCTTTATCGATTGGTGAAATAAAACTTTAACAACGCGATATATGTGCCAAGTTGTAGCGGTTCAAATATCGGGAATTTTTACAAAACGAAATAACTACACTACATAGAGTTTTCACAAAGCGAAATATCTACATATTTTTTTGGGATGTTATGTTTTTATTAATTGATTTTGTGTTTATTTTGTAGAATTCCATATTTAAACGTATAATATTAGAAATAAAACACTGATTTGAGTCTACGCTTTATTTTATTTTTACAAATATAAAAAATTAAAAAAAACAAAAATTTCGTGACAATTGTTTCGCCTTGTTAGGTTTTAAATTTGGAAATCTGATAAACCATCAGTTTTGAAGAGAAATTTAAAAATTTGGTTGACAGACATTGGAAGTAAGGAATCGGAGAATTTATTGAAGATAGTAATCTAAATATTATGCTATCCCATTGAATCATATATAAATTTATTGTATTTTCGCATGTGCATATATATTGTGTATGAATGTGTGTATATATATGTATGTATATGTGTGTATATATGTATGTATGTGTATATGTATGTACGAAGTATGTATGCTTTATATTTATGTATTTAATTGTATTTTTACATTTAATGTAAACTTAATTTTTTTTTCTTCTCTTTTCTTCTCTTCTCTTTTGTTTTTTTTTTTATTTCTTCAATATTGTTTTTTATTTATAGGAAAAATATTCGTAAACCATATTTGCCGCAACAAATCGGTTTCTTAGAACAGGCATTTGCCCATATAGGAACCGATTGCAACATTAGGCGTATTAATATTTCTGGCTTGCCGACCCTTCATATACTGAGCCTACTCCTAGTACTAGCAGAATTTGCCAGAGTGTTTTTTGTGCCATTTTGTAACATTGTATGTATAAACTAATAAATAAATAAATAAATAAAAAAAAATAATAAAAAAAATCATCATGTTTTAAAATTAAAATGAACAGCAACCGATTATAATATTATTGATATATTTTCGACAACAATTATCTAAAGTTATAAAACCATAAAGCTTCATTAAGTATCTCACAATACATACTTGTATGTCAATAAATACTTACTTTGTTATATTTTTCCCGAAATTCAAATATAAATACCTAAATTCCCCATTACCTATTAAACACTTAGCGTCGCCCTTAACCATTGGTTTTTCCCTCAATTATGATTAATGTACACGCTATAGTTCGTAATATTATGTTTATTTTCTACTTAAGTACCTTGAATTATATAACTATATAAGGACATTCAATCCATCTAATCTTCACATTCGTTTGAAAATGCCCTAACAAGGCGAAACAATTGTCACGAAATTTTTGTTTTTATATTTGTAAAAATAAAGTTAAGTGTTCAGAAGACTCAAATCATTGTTTGATTTATAATATTATAATTGTTAAGTTTTTTTAAATCGAAAAAAAAAATCACAAACAAAACACGATTTCGATTTTCTTGAAAAAAAAGTTTAATAATAATTATAAAATAATATTATTTGAAATATATTTTGTTATCATTTTATTTTTTGCTATTATGTATGTAAAAAATATATAGGAGGTTAATACCTAAATGTGTATATTTACATAGGTATTTAGATATGTCAGTAAACATATAATTTTACAAAAAATCAGTTTAAAATGACTTCATGCAAAAGTAAACTTATTTAATTCCCAACATAAATCAATTTTCCATACATTCCTATCGCAAAAATATGTAGATATTTATTTTTTGTGAAAATTCGTGAATTTTATAAATTATTTAAACATTCTTATATACAATTTTACTGATTCTACATTGTTGATTTTTGGTACATGTGTGAGAATTTTATATATCTATAAAAATTTTATTTTTTTCGAACTTAAAATCCTAATAATTTTATTTTTAACATGAAAAAACCTAAATAGGTGCGAAGGTTTTCACGGTCACTGTTATCAATATTATGTATCTTTTTTGGGTGATACCGTGTATGTTGGATTTGATCCGACGTTTCGGCTACCATTGCAGGAGCCATCTTCAGGGAAAACGTTTGGGACTGTGGGAAAAATAAAAGACCATTTAGTTAACCCAAAAGATAAAAATCCTCTAGAAACTGAAGCCGTGTACAAACTAAGTTGCCAAGGATGTGATAAAGTGTATATTGGACAAACAGGGCGCACAGCAAAGAAGAGAATTGACGAACACAAAAGAGCGTGTAAACTTGGGCATCCAGACAAATCCGCAATAGCGGAACACTTTATAGACACAGGACATTTTTTCGCCTTTCAACCAAAAATTCTACATAAACCTCGTAATTATAGTGCACGAATAATAAAAGAGGCAATTGAAATACACAGACATCCAGATAATATAAACAATGACGACGGGCTTAAATTAAATTCAACATGGTTCCCAGCACTACATATGACAAAAACGAATAGATATGTGCCTACTGCCGGCTGCGACACAGTACAAATTACTAGTACATAAACATAATTATTCTTTCCTACAAAACTAGAAATGTGCCTACTGCTGACTGTGACACGGTACAAATTACTAGTACATAAACACATACATTTCTTTATAAAACACACAGTTTTCCCTGAAGATGGCTCCTGCAATGGTAGCCGAAACGTCGGATCAAATCCAACATACACGGTATCACCCAAAAAAGATACATAATATATGAAAAAACCTTCTCCCGAAAAATTTACGTTTTGTAGATATTTCGCTCTGTTGGAACGGTCTTCAATTCGCGGCGCTTGAAATTCAGATAAAAACATAATTTTGGAAGCCATTTCCGATGAAAAATATACAAACAAATAAACCATCTCGCCGTATCCCCGTATGGGTGGGCAGAGAGGATAGCACGCCGCATCACTCTATCTTTGCATACAGATCTCGCTTCCTCTACATTCATACATCTTCTCATGCACGCGCGCTGGTTATTCCGACTTTTGACATGTCCATTAGGGTGGGCCGATAATTTATTTTACCGAATTTCGAAATGAAAGGGGTCTAAAAAGTTGCCTTTTGGATTATTCGGAATGCTAAAAATATCAAAAAAATATTCGACACTACTGTTGGCCCGCAACCAGAGCATGAAGTTTTCGAAAAACTAGATTTATGCGCTAAACCGCCTGTCATTTCGTATTTAAGTTAGAAAATCAGTTTAATTATATTGAATGATGTGCATTTATTTAACCTTATGAAATAAGCATCTAAAAGCGTGGGTTGCGATTTATTTTTAATAAATAAGTAGCATTGTTTTATTGAGCCATTTTTTTCGTCAATATTAGCCAGGCGCTCAACGGAATCAGTTCCGCGGAGTGTAAACTTTTTGCATTTCGGTAGTTTAAAACGCGTTCGAATTTGTATTTTCATTACGTTATATCTTTACTAACAAAAATCATTTTATCAATATAGAGAATTAACAAATTCAGACAGCGATAAACTTCAAACCTTGGTTAAGGGCCAAAAGTAGTATGAAATATTTTTTTAAATAATTTTTACGTTCAATGTGATCCAAAATGCAACTTTTTAGGCCCCTTTCACTTTGATATCTAAAAAATAAAATAAAACTTCATACATCATTGGCCCACTCTAATGTCCATCTTCAAGTTTTTGTTGGATCCGCTCATGCCACATCTTTCTCGGTCTTCCTCTATTTCTGCATCCATCAGTGTTCATATTGTAAATATTCTAGGCCGTTCTTTCGCTGTCTATTTGCTCTACATGTCCAATCCTTTCTAGATTTTGTCGATAGTGCTTATATCTACATTTATGCATCTATCGTACATAGTATATCGTGCGTAAAATATACTCAAACTTAAATATAATTAACAAATGGTGAATGTTTCACAGTGTGTAAAGCGGCCACTTAAACCAGCCAATGACAGGTTATGTGCCCTGTAAATGTCAAGAATTCCATATTTCCTTCTCTAAAATATTCTCCATCTTTGTTGTAATTTATTAACTATGACGCGAGTGCAGCATTTGACATAATTGGCCATAGTTTTCCTTTTGAACGATTAGAAGTAACTTTTGGAATTTATGGGCTCACTAAGGCATGGATCTAATCGTATCTTTTGAAGCGAACGCAATCAGTTCAAGTTGCAGGTAAAAAGTCTTCATTTACCCTTCTTAAATCTGGCGTCCCACAAAGTTCCGTGCTTGGCCCTATACTCTTCACACTGTTCATCAACGATGTGTCCAAAATTATTCACTCATTCGGATTACTTTCTCACTGTTATGCAGATGATCAACAAATCTATTTTTACTGCTCTCCTCAAGATATAAATAATTTGAAAAATCACTTCTCCCAATGCATCCAAACCGTCAATAACTGGATGTCATCAAACAGACTCAAACTCAATCCATCCAAAACTGAGCTTCTATTGACAGCGACAAAAAAGTGACAGCGCCTTTTGGACTGATCTCTAATTTCAATCACAGGTTGCGATCTTACCCATAGTATAAATGTTAAACTACTGGGTGTTTATTTAGATTCACATTTTTCTCTTCATTCTCAAGTCAATAAAACTATGGGTGCTGGTTTTTTCCATGTCCGACAAATCAAATCCGTACGGAGAAATGTCGTTTCGCGTCTAGATTACTGTAATGGAATATACGCAAATCTCCTAAAATACCAAACCGATAAACTTCAATCTGTTTTCAATGCAGCAGCGAGGCTTAGTACGGGAGTAAAAGTATATTCTCACATCTCACATCTTCGAGATTTGCACTGGTTAAAAAGCCCGAGAGAAAAAAATACAAGCTTTGCTGGACAGTATTCAAATCCCTTCATGAAATGGCTCCAAAATACCTATCGGACCTTTGTATTAGGGAAAATACATGTCAAAGAAAATCTACTCTTAGGTCAGCATTTGATTCAGGAAGAGGAAAACTTGTCGAAATCCGGCGCTCCCCAAACACTAGATTCGGATATCGTGCTTTTGCCGTTGCCGGCCCCTCTGCCTGGAACCAATTGCCTTCAAACCTACGAATCATCGACAGTCCCAGTCAGTTCAGATCCCAACTAAAATCTCACTTCTTTAGTCTATCATACCCTCAATTTTAAATCAGAAAATATAATATGTCACTTTAGCTTAGTTAGAATGTAAAGTTTACGTACACAATTGTAAAGCACCCTTGAGGTGAATAAATCAGCCAAATATTATTATTATTATTCGTTCACAAAATCAATAACTTTAATGAAAACATAATTTTGGAAAATTTTACTTTTAAAATCCTGTGTGAAAATGTCCATTTGATTGATTGATTACAAAAAATACAACTCCATCATTTAAAAAATAAGAGAGATACATTATCAAGTCATGTTTTGTATGTTGACTAGTGTGACATCACAGCCACACAAGAGTCAAACAATACTCCTTTTCAATTCTACTAAGGTATACAATTAAAAAAATATAGGTTTTCTCTTGTTAGACAGATATTTTCATTTGGAAATAAATTAACTTAAAAATCTCTCAGCTCCATAAGTATTTCAAACGTTGTCAACTTGTTCTAAGGTTATTAATAACAACGGCTTTCAAGATATTGGTTTGACAGTGACATCTCGAGAAAAGTTTAACAAGCTAAGATGTTCCGCAATCGATCACCAGGTGCCACTGGCGCATGGAGTGTCGGGCTTTTGACAGATTCAATTTGAATAAAATGTAATCTCCATATTCTAATACATTTTACCCAAAAGAATTTATTTTCTTACGAAACAAGACAACGGGTCTGATTGATAGTACATTTTTTTTACTTTAAATATAACTAGCGTGCACTTTCGCATACAGCCAATAACCAACTGATTGAATATTCCCTTCTCAAAAACGTTTTCCCTCTCTGTTGAAATAAATTTAAACCTTAGCACCCATTTATTCCTTCCTCTAACAATTTCTGATTCTGACGAAGCATCTTAATGCTCAATTCTCTCTTTTTGCTCTGAATATATTTCCCAGCCACTTGTAACAGCGCGTGACCGGCGAGGCAACTAGAGTTTTTTTAATTATCCTCGGATTCCTCCCCTCTCTTATTTCCGTTCATTAACAGCCACCAAGTGGGTGTAGGGTGCTCGACCCCGCATTATTAAAGCCTTAAGTGCACTGAAACTTCAGCAGAGCTTAATGTCCCGCGGGGCTCTTTATGCCCATCTCCCTACTAAGAACCTGAAGTCAATACAAGTTTCAAATACTTTTCTAGAGAGGATTGTTGAGGTTAATTGTTTTCACATAATAGTGTTTGTTTCGAGGATCTTTCGAGCATATCAAAATGTTTGTAGACGAGTACAGGGTTTTGGAAGACTCCCTGGAGTAGGAAATCTGACACTTATTGTAGGTAGCGTTCTCGACTCGATAGCTACTCTCAGGTGAAAACCCCGATAAGAAAATTATGTGGTGATAAGTTCGCCTCGTAAAATAAGGTTTAAAGTATGTTTCATTCGTTTATTTTTAACTTTTTGTATATTGGCAGGCTTAATGCCAAATGACAGCTTTCAAAAAGAACTAGGAGTGCGATTAGGAGTAGCAGGCGCCACATTTGACAGTATGAAGGCTGTCTGGAGATCGGATATTTACTCAGTGAAAATCAAATGTCGCCTGTATAACGCCTGCGTAACGTCTATTCTCCTCTACGGATGCGAATCGTGGCACCTCACTAGGGCCCAAAAAAGCAAAATACTTAGTTTTGAGAAAAGGTGTCTCGGAAGAATCTCGGGTGTGCGGCAGTTTGACTTTGTGAGGAATGAGGTAATGAGAGAACGGACGCAGCAAACTCCGGTGACAACTGTCGTCAAGCGGAGGCGATACGGTTGGCTAGGTCATTAACGGCGGATGCCTCCTGAGAGCCTTAACCACGCTTGCCTACTTTACGAGGCATCAGGTTCTCGACGTCCTGGACGTCCACTGCTGACAGTTCGCCGGCAGTTTATGTCAGAACTTTGGGACGAGAACCTGACTTGGGAGGACGCAAAGAAGTTGGCGGCCGACAGAGATGCATGTAGGCTCTTTGTGGATACCATGTGCTCCAACTAGGGATCGGACATGGAATGATGATAGTGCCCAATGGTATTTTTTCCAATCAACTAATGAAATAAAAAGTGTTATGCATATCATTTAAGGTTCAAAAAGTATTCGATATAAAATAAAATAAGAAAGCAAATCAGATATAATAATAGAACTTGCAATATGCGCTTATTTTTATTTATTTTATTTTATTTTTATTTTTGCACCACAACAGACCAGGAGGCCCAATTACAGTGGTGAATTACATCACAGAACACCCAGGCTTGAGAAAAATCACATTTTTAATTTTTGTGTTCTCACCGGGAATCGAACCCGGAACCTTCCGTGCGTGAGTCAAGCGTCTTGACCACTACACCACGGAGGCCGCCAATAAATGAATACACATCGATACCAGTCTTCTCTGGGAAGAAGGTGAGATTGAGGAAGAGAAAAGAGATGTGTCTTCAGGCGTGATTTAATTAATGATACTGTAGAAATATTGATAGTGGATGGGAGATGATTCCACAATCGAGCCGCATAAATACTGCATGAGTTAGAGAAGAAAATGGAATTGTGGATGGGAATTAAGAGAGTGTTTTGAGAATAAGAACGCATAGTCTTCCCAGGTGATGGATACAGTTCTGTGTGGGGTGCTCCGGTTTCTGTTCCTCTACAGGCATGTATGTATGCAGAACAGACAATATTTTGAGCATTTTCATTTCAAATCATGATTTATTTCAAAGAGTGATGTAGGCTGCAACCATGTCGTCAGTGCACATGCCTGGAATGGTAAAAATTTAAAAATGATTTTTACTGCTAGAAGTATGCTTTCCGTTTATTTCCACAAGTATTGCACAATTACCTTAAATCGAAACTATTACTCATTGGGAAAAGGAAAAAAGAGGAAAAAAGGAAAGGAGGGGAGATTAAGGAAGAGAAAGGAGATGTTTCTTCAGATGTGATTTAAACAGAGATAATGTAGTAACATCTTTGATGGTGGATGGGAGATGATTCCACAGTCGAGCCGCATGGACACTATATGAGTTAGAGAAGAAAGAGGAATTATGGATGGGTAAAAAAGAGTGCCTTGAGAATTAGAACAAAGAGGTAAACCATGAACTAATAAGTGTTGAAATTTTTCACGCAGGTATATAGGAGCGTTAGGACTATGATTTACATTGAACAGAAGTGAGAGGGAGTGATAGTCTCTCCGCTGTCTAATTTTGAGCCATTTCAGTTGCCTACGATAATCAGAAATGTGGTCATAATTCCTAAGACCAAAAATGTACCTTAAGCATGGTATGTAGTATAATACTCGTATCTAGTATAATATGGTGAAACCTGCACCAGTTTAGTTACAACAGGCCGCTGACCACTGCAAAATGCTGGACAATACTCAGACAATAATGGTTGAATTGGTTGAACACCTCTCATATTCAGCTGATCTACACCACAGTGACTACTCGACAACTAGGTCATGTGTCATGGAGATGAGTTGTTGGCAGGGGTCGGACAAACGATCTACCAGGAATCTATGGAAATGTTGGAGCAACGTTGGAAGAAGTGTACACACGTCCGGGGGAACTACGACGAAAAAAAGGTATAAAAACTTTTTCTCACCTACTTCTAAATATGTCAGAGGTGGAGTATGTTAAAAAAACACGCGAGCAAGAGAGAATAGATGCCTTCGAGATGAGGTGTTGGCGTCAAATTCTGAGAATACCATGGACAGCCAGAAGAACAAACGTCTCTATGCTGGAGGAACTCAATGTAAAAGTTTGCCTATCGGCCATATGCTGCCAACGTATTCTGCAGTTCTTCGGACATAGCTAAACGTGACCCAGTAAACGCTTTTTAGTATAAAAAAAAGGAGTGAATCCGCTAAGGGAGATAAAGTCATTAACATCATATGCCATGCATATGAAAGCTAAATAAAAGCTAAGATTATTTAAAGCTTTTGAACAATATGTATAACTTGGACATTCAAATTGGGGAAAGAGAACCAATTATCAGAGATATTTAAAAGAATTGGCCTAGGCTGGGCAGCGTTCGGTAAACTCGATCACATCCTCAAAAATAAGGAAGTTCCGATAAACTTAGAAAGAAAAGTTTTCGATACATGTACCCTCCTGGTGGTAACATATGGGTTGGAAACGATCATATTAACTCCCAGCACAATACATAAATTAAAGTGCACGCAGCGTTCTATGGAACGGCAAATGTTAGCAATAAGTCCCAGGGACAAAATTTGAAATGAAGAAATCAGACGCCGAACAACGGTCGCCGACATGGCAGACCATATGGCTAAATCAAAATGACAAAGGGCGGGTCAGGTTGCGAGAAAGGGAAACGAGAGATGGACACCCGTTCTTGGACGGACGTTCTGAAATGGGGAACGCGGGAAAAGAAAAGACCAGGGCGACCCCAGAGAAGATGGGTAGATGATGCGATCCCAGCCGCGGGAAGAAATTGCTCCAGGAAACCACACGATAGACAATCATTGAAAATACTAGAAGAAACCCGTATCCAGCAGCGGAGAAATGGCCATAAAGTAGGAAAATATCAATCATCCTCGTATTTCAGTTTTTTTATTTGTTTCAGTTTTTAATTCTGTTTTCATATAAATTACCATCTAACCCCATTTCCTCGGGAGAATAAGTATCCGCGGAGTGGCGAGGTAGGTACTAAAATAATGCCCCCTCGTCACGACTTACCCCACTTTTCTGAATAGCGAAATGACAGCATTTTTGGCGGGAAAGACATTAATTAACTCGCGCCTTTTCAAGAGTCAGATTTCTGAAAAACGCGGGATTTTTCCGCTTTCTTGTACTTTCCTTAAGGTACACGTGAAAGTATCTGTTGTAAAGCGTTCTTAGCTTTAGCAATGTCAATCTAATATTGATGTTTTTCGTAGATCTTGATAAAACTCCGTAGGTTTAAAATATTAATAAAATACCTATGTTAAGTTTTACTTTGTTTAATTTGACCAAGGAGAGCTTTCGCCTGAGTAGGCATCTTCGAATCCAGTCCTGAAGATTCCTATAACGCACTGACTATTTAATTATTTATTTTTATCCTTAAAATAATGCTGGTTGACAAACATTTGTACGTACTCGTAAATATTGTAAAAAAATTGTAAAAATTGTAAAAAATACGTAAAATATGGAAATTTGTTAACTAAAAGCGGCCCGTAGCCAAAAAACTAACTTGCTGACGTTTTGTAAAAGTTTGGAAATATTTGAATTAAGGAATGGAGCACGGAAATAGACCTACCTTTGATGCTATGACGATGTTTATATATTTTAGGAACTGGATGATTAAAGTTCGCCTTCACAACGACGCGTGATGATTCCAAGAATTCTTATACAATGTCAAAATTTTGTTTATATAGTTCCAAATCCAAATGTACCGATCTTCTATCTTGATGTTAGATAGGTATTAAAAGAACGGGTCAAGAGAAGGATGGGTAACAAAGGTAATCGGCCAGTAGCTCAATCACAAATAACTATCGACGAGTTTAAAAACACGCTAAGCATTTTAGCGATCACAATGAACAATAATAAACATGCCCAAGTTACCGCAGTCATGAGTCAACGCATGCGTAATCTCCAAGTCAACGCTCTTAGCGGTTTGTTTTTTGTTTTCCTCGTAAATAAATACAGATCACTGGCGAAAAATCGGCGTTTACTATAAAAAATAATACAATATATTGCATTTGCAAAAAAGAAAGGAGTATCTAATACAAAAAAGTGAAAATTAAATTACAATCACTATGGCTTGCCAACTGCTGGCTAAATGCAATAAATAGAATAATAAATAATAAATAAAAATAGCAGATTCGGAATATTTTCCGTGAAATTCAAATATGTGATTGCGCGGCAGGATTTTACGTCGCGAAAAGTAAATATTTTAACATTTAATATTAGGTGTTCACGGGTGTTCCATTGTGATCGCGAATACGATAAACAACCATGGTGAGAAATTTTTATCACGTCGCTTATTAGCACGTCGATAGTTATTTGTGATTACGCTACATGAATAATATCGATAAATGCTGTTCCTAAACTAAACATAACTAACCAAGAAAAATATTGAAAATTGGAAAATGGTTTTAAATTAGATGAATCTCTTCACAACAATAAAATTTTCAGCTTTTTATTTACTAAAATCAACAAAAGAATTGAAAACAATCGGATGTTCACTTAAACCAGCCGATGACAGATCATAAGCCCTGTAAATGCCTAGACTTCCATATTTCCTCCTTTAAAATATTATCTATTATCTACAAAAAACACATCACTAAAAATAATATTATTTATAAATACGCCCAATGGGCATTTTTAAGAACATATTTATACATAGAAAATTATCATAAAGGAAAGTAGAAAGACTTAATGGTATATAGTAGACTCGGTGGGAGTGGAGGCGGGAGAGAGGTGTTTATAATTGAATTTGATTCAGTGATCGTTTGAAAGAAGACAACTTTTTATCAAAGAAATCAAGACTGGTATGTTTGTTGGCAGACCTGAGAATTCCGGGCATAGGGGAATGAAAAGCATAGTTAGTTCTATGGTTATCGGTATGAAAGAGTTAGTTTTGTCTGAGGTTTCTAGTTGGGATATTCAGTTTTATCGAGCTCAGCAGTTCAGGCGCATCAAAGTGTGAGTTGAGAATTTTAAATTGGATTAGAAAGTCGGATTTATTTCGACGGTCTTGAAGAGAAGATATATTTATCCCTATATCTAAGTTAGTAGTAATTATTATTATAAAACCATGTAGGACTATCATATGATTAATTGTAAAGGATCTTTACCGACAAGCCATAATCATTGGCTTGGTGAGTCCTGTAAAAAAAAAAAAAATGTCAAAAATGTCTTAAAATAACTAAAATGTAATATTGTATGTACATAATAAAATAAATAAATAAAAAAAAAAAAAAAGGTAGTTTCTAACTCATTAACGTATGTCTCTGGATAAGCCCAACCTCCAGCATATCTTTCTTAAAAATCGATATAAAAAATTACAAGAAAGTTTGCTAAATTCTACTCCATCGAAAATTAAAACGCGGTATCCTCGCAAATTTATTGGGTAGAAAAATTTTCATTTTCATTTTTTGACAAACTTTAAATAAAATTTACGGCAAATTATGACTTACAACCGTTTCCAGGGCGCCGTATTATTTTTAAAATTAAGAAAGACTGAATTATTTTTCAGCCACCTACAAGGCCTGAAAATATTTTTTTATACGCATAATTTTTGGACCAGTTGATTTAATCAAGAATATTTTTGCGTTTGTCCAAATTTATGGTCCCGTATTATTGAAAAAAATCAAAGTCTACGATTTTGGAATTATTATTAAAATTAGTTTTTTAGGCTTGTATTATTATTTTTTGCTTAGTCTAGGCAGATGAAGAATTTTATTATGTGCGTGAAATAGAACCAGAACTCTAGACGAGTGTTTTCGACTCGACGGCTGCTCTTAGGTAAAAATCATGAGTAAGAGAACCGAGTGAAGTTAAGTCCGTCTAGTTGTAAAATGGTTGGCACATTCCAGTGGCGAATGGTGATTTTATTTACAGGTAAACTATAAAAAATATCATTTATTTGTACGTATGTACATAGTACATAATATAATGTAAGTAATCTATAAATTGATATTTTTCTGTTGTTCTGTGTGATACGACAACTCTCATCCATGAAATCAACTCAAACGATATAACTTCGTGATATATTATATTATCTATATATATTATACATTAATTTAATATATAATTCATTAAAAAATAAATAAAACATACCACTGTGAATTCAGTCGATATTAGGTATTCAATTGAAATATCAACTGGCCGCATTGTTCTAGTAATTAATAGTACTAAAAACGACCGCGTGGTGCGCTATATGTCCTGCAATATGACGCATGAAAGTAATTATGGTCTTATGTCAAAAGTACCATCTCAAAGAAAAATAGTCCTTAAGAAACAATGTTTGAAATACTGTTTTCCAATTCAAGAATCTTCAAATAATTTGTATAATCTGCCAGTTTAATCTAGGAGAAAAAACCCGCACCCCGCACGCACATTCAAAATATAGTATACTTATTTGTTAAAAAAAAAAACTGGAATAATCGGCTAGTTTCTTGGTTCACCGCAGGCGCTGGGCGCGCTTTATTAAAATTAATATTTTTATTAGGATAAAAATACAAACGGTGGAAATGATTTAAAATAAATGTTAATTATTTATTTGTTTTTCTGTAAATAAAGTTACAATAAAACATTATTATGGTTACTCAAATATAATGGTAAGCTGCACCTAATCACTTCTATACACGGTTCGCCCCTGGCACATTCGCCTACCATTCGTGCGATCCTGGTTTCGATTCCTGGCAGGGCGGACGTGAAATATTGAATATAATATAAATAAAACACTTGGCACACGCACATAAGTTTAATTGATACTAATATTACTCGAATTAACGCAAAAGTGTATTTATCTATATTTTTTTTTTGCGGTATTTTTTTTTTTAGGCTTGAGAAAAATCACATTTTAATTTTTGTGTTCTCACCGGGAATCGAACCCGGAACCTTCCGTGTGTGTCAAGCGTCTTAACCGCTACACCACGGAGGCCACCGTCTATTTGATTATGTGTCCATCACGTCACAACGGAGCAACTGAAAACTTTTTTTTTAATGCGTAGGAATAGCCGGAAAGCTGAAAAGTTTCTCGAGCTAATTTTCATTCCGAAAAAAAATATCACTCCCTCTGGAAAACTCTGAATGGAAAAAGTGTATTGATATTTAAACAGAATAATGATTTTAAGTCGTTATAGACAAACGGATGGTCGTTTTATTTTGCACATGGCCGGCAGTTGATACGGGCTACTTTTTATCTTTTTTTTATTTATTAAATAAATAGTGTTGAGAAAGATATTGAAAGGAGGGTGAGTGCCGGAACAGAGTGAACTGTGCATAAATGTTTGTCGCAAGAGGTGAAATTAGCAGTTCACAGTGAAGTCCTGGTCCCGACTCTGATGTATGGGAGCGAGTTATGGACTTGGAAAAACAGAGATGAAAAGCAACATAAGTCAACGCGTGTGTAATCTCTAAGTCAACGCTCGTGTAAGTATTTTTTTGTTTTCCTCGTTAATAAATACAGTTCACTGGTGAAAAATCGGCGTTTACTATAAAAAATATATTGCATTTGCAAAATAGTAAGGAGTATCTAATTCAAAAAAGTGAAAATTTAATTAAAAAACCCAATGGCGACTGCTTTTCTTGACATTTAGCTTGCCAACCACCGGCTTAATGCAATAAATAGCATGATAAATAAAAAAATAGCAGTTTTGGAACATTTTCAATGTTTACACCGGTGAAAATCAAATATGTGATTGCACAGCAGGATTATACGTCGTGAAACGTAAATATTTTGACATTATAAAATTGGCATTATTAAATGTATTAACAAGGCGTTCGCGGATGTTCCATTGAGATCGCGAATACGATAAACAACCATGGTGAGAAATTGTTGTCACGTCGCTTATTAGCACGTCGATAGCTATTTGAAATTGAGCTACAGCAGTATTTTGACTCTTACAAACGACGCAACCCAGCAAAATTGAATTTAAATCGGCAGTTGCGTACTAAGCGACGTCTACAGAGTACCTAATGGCCAAAACGTAAAACTACTCGTTTGTGAGTGGTTTAGTCGGATTCAGTTTGACGCGCGTATGCGGTTTCTGGTCTGTTTTAATTCTATGACCGTCTTATATATTAATGAGATGTTTTATTTTGGTATATTGATTTAAACGTCGGCGTCGCGTCGTGTCGTCCTGCGCGTGGCAGATCGATGTAAATTTAATATCCCTTTCGAAATGTTTTGATTGAAAATTGATCAAAAACTTCCAGAAACGCCATTAAATAATATTAATACGGCTACTCGGAGTGTAGATCCGGCGAGGGAGGCGAAGTTGTCGAGAAGCTTATCGACTTTTCAATTAACGGTGATAAATGAGGACCACTCACTTCATATCAAAAGGGGGGGTCTTGAAAGGACTTTGAAGACTTCAGTTGCATCAATTTTCTTAAGATTCTGTCAGGGGTTTAACGCGTTTGCCTACCATGAAAGGGTCTCGGGTTTGATTCTCGACATGGTTAAAGCGAATGGGCAGTTATCATGGATTTTTTTACTAGCTAATAAATTAATCTTAATTAATCACTAGCCGATCGGTACTATTTTTATTAAAATCTCTTTGGAAATAAGGGAGATATAAAGGATTAAATTCTAGTCATTCGAATGGTGCCAAAAAACAAACAATTCGTGACGTCATCAGGTATGACGTCTTCGGATGTTTTGTGACGTTATCGGATTTTTTTCATCAATGTCCATGGATTTTATAGAGTATTGTAGATGGCTTCCTTTTTCTATGTATCGTTTGTTTACATTTACGGCGTCCTGTCTCTGATCAAACGCTACGATTCACTAATTTAGAAGAGGTTGAAAACCATAAAATAATATAAGAAATTCGAGATGTAAAAGATGTAATCCGTTTTCACTTTCATCTGTCAGTGCCTGGAACTGGAGCGTGAAGTGGGTAAGGAGGGGGGGCTTAAGATAACATGCATAGACAATTCTTCTTATATTTCTATCTGTGGCCTGCGGCATTACCAACATTAAAATGAATGCATTACTCTTGAACTTAGGTGACAAAATTTATTACCAACTAACGAAACGATCGTTTTCGAAAGACCTTATTTTCCACACGAAAATAATGAATGAAAATATTTATTATAAGGGCTTATATAAACACTAGGAGAATCTTTTATTTGTAGAGTAGGTTAAATCCGATATTCCTCTCGAGTGATAATACCCTATTGTTATGTTTTTATAAATGTGTTTTTACACTAAAATCTTTTCATTATTACATTTCCAAATAAACAAACCAGCAGCGTGATATCCGACGGAGAATAGCCTATTTCACATATATAATTTTAATCAAAACGGCACGGAAAGACTTTAGTGAATTGAAATTTATTAGATTCGTTTGTACCTATTTAAATTTGATAATAATAAAAATAATAATGGTTTATTAACAAAAAATTACAATTTCTGTATCTACTACATACATACTTAGGTAATAGATTTCTCTGGATTATGTCTAGTCTGCCTGACTAGGTACAACCTGTTTTAAGGCAGACATTTTTATGCAAAATAAACAATTTATTATACAGTTATTTTTATTTTATTTTATTTGGGAAATCAACAGTTCTACATACATATTTTTAGTAAACAAACAGATATAGTGTATAAACTCAGAACTAATAACAGATTTCCACATAGTATATAAAGTTAGTAAAGAAAATATATTACATATCAAATAAATACATACAATTTATACATATAAAAATGCTATTTTCATGTACTCAATAATCAAAGATTTTTTAGTATTTATTTTAAGAACATTAAGTTACTGTAAATTGGGCGGGATAAGGACAAGAATGCTTGAAGAGAGGATAAGGAAGGGAGGGGAGATGTACATATTTATTATTATAATGTCTACTAAGTTACATAATACATTTTTAGTGTAAATTTTAATGCTGACAGAGTTTTTGTAATCTATATTTTTAAATTTTGTATTGTAAATTGAAAAAGTCCTACGAAAAAAAGCATTTTTAACATACGATGTTTTACTTATTGGTACATGAAACAGGTGGTACCGTCTACAAATCCTGGCTGGCACATGTATTGTTATTAAACCAAGCAGCTCTGTACAGTCAACCATTCCTGTCATAATTTTGTAAAGCAGTAGTTGGTCCGCACACACTCTGCGGTATTGTAGAGAAATGATTCCATGGAAGGTGGAGGCAGTGAGAGTAGATACATAAGAAATACCGGTTTTGTATTTAAGGTACTTTATAAATTTGTTTTGAATATTTTCTATTTTACTTATATATATGGCATACTTAGGATTCCATATCTGAGAGGCGATACAATATTAATTTAAACCATTTATTATTTAAGAATGTTTTTTGAGTAAATTTTCCGATACATATTTATATTTTTCGTTTTTTTTTATAAAACTCCATAGTCAATATTTTTTAGTAAAAATATCAATTAAAACGCTTCGGTTAACACATTTTTTTTAATATATAATTTACACAAATATTTCAATTTTTATACCAATTTCAACGAGTTTTACTGTTAGAAAATGGAAATCAAGTTGGGGTAGAGTGGAGTTTGAACTTTGGACCTCTGATCCGTGAGTCTGCAACACTAGCCACGGGACCACAACCTGATTCAAATAATAAAGTACTACTACTACTACTATCACGCCATTGCCCCGTAGGGGTAGGCAGAGAAAATGAATCGCCACACACATCTATCCTGGCATACATTCCCAGCTTCTTCCACATTCATACATCTTGTCATACATGCCCTTCGGTTCTGTCTGCTTTTGACATGACCAGACTTAAGATTTTTATTTATCTAATCATGCCACGTCTTTCTCGGTCGGCTCACGTTACCGTTCATTTTCGCCATATATACTTGTTTTACCATTCGTTGTACATGACCAAACCATCTCAGAGACTCTTTCTTAATCTTATCAATAATACTTGACTTAGATTAACACTCTCGCCTGGTTTTATCATTCGTAATCCTGTCATACATAGATTTCTCACACATTCGTCGAAGAGATCGCATTTCAACCGCGTTCACTCGGCTTTCATCCCTCCTCTGCCAGTTCCATGTTTCACTTCCATACATAAGTGCTGGGAATAAAACTCCGTTGTGCACTGCCAGTTTAGCTTCGATTGACATATTTTTATTAGCCGCTCATTTTGTTGCCCGCATTCACTCTCCTTTCAAGTAAAACTTATCAAAATATTTATTTTTATTTATTTATTCATATTTTTTCTCTTGCAAACTATAATTAATAATAAAAATAATGTGACCTCATTGGGGTTACCCGTGCCGAGGACACTTAACAATATACTTTTAAAAAATATTTTTACATGCGAGAATAAACAAAAAAGACTTACTTAATAAACAGAGATAATTAACAAAATGTTCAGACAGTTTTAAACACTACAAATTTATGTACATCTATTTTATTTATATTACAAAACGCACAATGAAAGAACAAAAACCTATTATAAGCTATACACTTGTGGAGCAGTTGATTCAATATAGGTTTGGGCGAATGAGACAATCTATTTTACTTCTACCTAGCTCCACTATCCATTTTTTATAGCCTTTTTGAACATTTTCTCTTTACTCATTGTTTTAATAGATAGTGGAAGTATGTATGTCATAGATTTTAATTGCATAATACTCAAAATCCCTTTGTCCGAAAGTGGTATTAGTTTGTATTTGTTTAAGTTGCTTTTTTGTTTAGGATCTAGTGATTACATTATTTGTAGGTGATGTATTGTAGGGGTTAAGTATTTCATTTGAGTAAGAGTAGTTTTTTAATCTGTAAGCGAGTATTGTTTTAGCGTATAATTGCATTGGTGTCATAAGTTGTGATTTGTGTAATATTTCTTCAGTAGATGTCTGTATCAGGACTCGTGAGTGTTATTTTAATTATGGATTGTTTTGCAACAAATAAACTATTTAAAACTGTGTCACTCGCACCACCCCATCCGATTATATCGTACTCTAAAATTGATTGGCATAATTGATTGGATAATTTTATCAAGACCATTATTTGAATTTAGCAAGTACTCTCAGTCAAAAATCCTGCAAAAGGAAATCGACTGGAGATTAGTCGGTCTCATGGTGTACTGGTTATTGCGTTTGCCAGGCATTAAATAAATAAATAATTGTAAACAATAAATATCTATCCATCGTGTTGTATTTTACGAGTATCATGCCTTGTAGATTTTTGCCGTGGCGTGAAATGGGCCGATCGTGCGATATGTGTCCGCCATAGACTAAAAAACTAATGGACCGAGTTTCGAGCGGCTGAAATCTGGTTTCGGTAGGTCACTAATGAATAGTTTTGCGCAAGCCCTGTGCGGATGGTTTTACCACAAACTGACGGAGTGATTTTGTTATCAGGATCTCTTGTTCCCCGGGAAGCTGGACGCCGACGGAGGAATATCGGTAGCCGGGGATGGGACCCTCCACCTGGCAGCCGCCAGACGCTCCCAGGAGGGGTACTTCACGTGCTCCGCAGTCAGCGCGGCCGGCAGCGCCACACACAGGATAATGCTACAGGTAATAATCATTAAAGGGTCATTTACTGCCTCCTGCTGATATTGCCTCCAATTTGCGTTTTTGTGTTTTTCATAACCCCGGTTTTACGTTGAAAATTTTTCAAAACTCATTCGAACCGCGAGCCAACGCGTGAATGGAGAGTAAAATTGAGACAAATAAATAAAATATGTAAATTATTTTGTGAAACTAAATTTAAAGTAGGTGCAGTGTTGTTAACGAAAAGGCGGACTGTAAATGAAAATCGAATTTCATTCAGTTTTGTGATTGGGAAATATTTGAGAAAGGATAGGAACATGGAATGGATACCTACCTTTAATATGATCTGAATGTTTTTCAATTTTTGGTACTGGATCACAAAATGAACTATAAAATATAACAATGTTTTCCACGACGCGCGACGATTCCAACCACTTTTTATCCGATTCTATGTCAAGTCAAAAATGTTGTTTTGTTTTTGTTCTAAATTCGAATTTTCTAATTTTTGATATTTTCTATCTTGATGTTAGGTAGGTACCATAAGGATGGGTCAAAAGAAGGGTGGGAACGAAAGGTAATCGGCCAGGAATATTATCGATAAATGCTGTTATTTACTTAACAGGGGGAAAAATTGGCTGCAAGTGGCAACCGACCGAGAAAAATGGAAGAATATGAATGAGGCCTATATCCAGCAGTGGAGGACAGAAGGCTGAAGAATAACACTAATAACTCAATTTTATTTTCATATTTTTTTTTTCAGGTGCTGACCAAAGACGACGCCCCGCCACCGATCATCCAGTTCGGCCCGTCCAATCAATCGCTTCCGTTAAAAAGCAACGCCCAAATGATGTGCTCTACCATCGGAGCGACTTCGGTACACTGGGACAAAGATGGAGTAGCCATCGTTCCGAATCCAGATGGTGGCGCTAAATTTGAGGATGGAAACGAAGACAAAAGGGTTACCATTGCCATCAACGGGACACTTTATATCGACGGTAATTATTTGTTGTGTGATGTTTTGGAGCGTAGTCTGATTGATGTATTCATTGTCGGTGCTTTAAATCTTCTTAGGTTTTCTCCAATCACTAGACGACGCAGTTTTTATCAGGGCCTTGATTATGAACGCTATCTTCATCTGTACATTTGTTTTGTTTTGTTTACAATATACATAAGAGGTAAAACAGAGCATTAAAAAAAATAAAGGATAATTACATAGCAACGAAATACGAGGGTTGTGTAAAAAATAAGGTTCTCAATTTTTTTTCAGGTTTAAGGCATTTTTTATTTGAACTGAAAAATACATCATTAGAAAGCTTATTTTCTTAACAATTTTTTTCAACGTAACCACCAGATTTTTTTTTTGACGACTAATCCACTATTGGAATCCAGCTTCAAAGAAGTCCGCCGCCAGTCCGTGGAGGAATTTGGTGACCGCTTCCTGCACTCTTTTATCAGTCTCGAAACGTTGTCCACCCGAGTGTTGCTTTAATTTTGGAAACAAGTGGAAGTCACTCAAAATATGTTAATTTGGTTTTTCTTTTAAATATTGTTTTTCTCTTCTTTTCTTTTCGTGTCAAACCATATTTATATGCTATAAACTTTTTAATAATTAAAAAAGGAATGGCCCACTCTCAGACGCCGAAGTCTTTGTGGGCATTTTTTCCAATTTATGTTATACCTTAATTCCAAGATGTATTTTTGTAATTATATTTCTATGTAAATAATATATGTATGGAAAAAGAAGTGCGCACCTTGCTCACTTCAACAAACTACGCACGGCGGGGTCAGGTGGTTCAGTATTTCATCGTCCCTGTACTGGATCTGAAGCGTAAGACCAAGCATCTTGCCTTCGTGTTTTAAATAATCAAGATACACTGTAGTAAAAATACGTTATGGAGATAAGACGTAATTTTAATATAATCATTATAAGCA